>NC_139626.1:22367842-22377842 GCF_964638095.1 Poromitra crassiceps
CCTGTCCGCTGTCATAATATCTTAAACGCCTCTTTATCCCGGGGGAAGTTGGCTCGGACGAGATGCGCTGGCGGGAGATCACAGCCTGGCGGGTAAAATCTCTCGGCCGCAATTAGCACCGTCACAGGTGGCCTGAGAGCTGCGACTGCTGCCAAATGGCTCAAGGCAAGTGGTCCAACCCCAAAGTGTCTTCTCTCTCTTCTGCATGTGCATCAGAGGCAGGCCTCCAAAACTCAGCAAGATGATGATAGGTCAGATGGCCAGGAAATGCATCACCCTCCCCTTCCTCCCCCCTCCCTCTTCTATTGCTATTTTCTCACACACACTTTCTATTCCTATACAAAATTGCCTAGGTGGGCGGCGTCTGTCAGTCACAGTTAGCAAGATTGTGACATCATCAGTGATGTCATAAACCCACAACATGTTGCGCCCATGGCGCATCGTCTCCACCCTAGAATTGCCTATGGGCGGGTGGTGTCTGGTAGTCACGATTTGCATCATGTTTTGTGTGTGACAGAACATTGTTACATCATCAGTGATGTCATAAATCCCACATCATGTTGCGCCCATGGCGCATCGTCTCCAGAGTCCACCATAGAGATCGTGCATGCGTAGCACACGAGATTGCTAGTGTATAGTTCCATCCCACAGACCGGGCTTTCCGGCTACACAAATCAATAAAATACCAAAACTATGAACGATAAAAAAAGAAGGCACAGAGGAGGCTGGAAGTGATGTAGACAGCTCAGTGTTTTATTGGAATCAGAGCAGACAGGACTAGCCCGGCTGTTACACTACATTTGGCACAGAGTAAGATAGTGTGACCAGGAACAGCCCTACCCCTGGGTGCACGAAGCTTCACTACACAGCTACTCTACTGCACACACAGCAGCCAGCTCACCTTTGGATCAGGGGCGTAGGGGGGGGTAAACCCAAGTCAACTCAGTTTACCCACCTCTGAAATGAGGCTGAGTTTACTCATCTATTTTCTACCGTTTCAATCAATGAGGGTAAACAAGGTGGGTAAACTAGCCTACGATCACCTTGGATAGTTAACCAACCTCTGTATTTACGACTACACCCCTGCTTCGGATCACTGTACATACACACGCCAGCCCTTCTGTGTGTGTGTGTGTGTGTGTGTGTATGGGGGGGGGGGGTGAGAAAGAGAGATAGAGAGAGGAGAGAGACATAAATAAAGAGGAAGTCTGTCGGTCTATGTGGTAGTGTGTGTGTGTGTGTGTGTGGGGGGTGTGTGTGTGTGTGTGTGTGTGTGTGTGTGTGTGTGTGTGTGTGTGTGTGTGTGTGTGTGTGTGTGTGTGTGTGCACGTGTTCGTCTGTCACTGTGAAATGAGAGGTAATTCAGCTGCTGGTTTTCCACATTTCCTGTAACTCGGCTGTAACAGACTTATAGTTATAGTATTGTACACAAAGGCTTCCTCCAGATACACTTTACAATAATAATAATGATGATAAAAATAGCCTACAGGGAGACAGACAGACAGACACAGACAGAGAGAGAGAGAGAGAGAGAGAGAGAGAGAGAGAGAGAGAGAGATCGAAAAGAAAGAAAGGCTTTTAAAAAATAAGTCCGAAAACGAGTCATTTTGGCTGAGTGAGATGGCTGCTGGGGCAGGAGCCGGAGGGGGAAGTAGTGTTTTGGTAGAGAGAGGGGGCAGAGAATACTGACGGTAACCATGGGAACAGAAATGACCAGGACGAAAAGTCACAGACCAACAGGGAAACACTAAATCACGCATTTGCACACAATGACCTTGTACATTCGCCAGCAGGACAGACACACAAACTGACATAAGTAACAGATGGATGAAATCAATGGAAGGGGGACGCTTTTGACTGTGACACCTGTCACACAGGCCACCTGTAACACTCTGCTCTGGATAATTAGTTCAATAGCCTGTAACTCCTGTCACACAGGCCACCTGTAACACTCTGCTCTGGATAATTAGTTCAATAGCCTGTAACTCGCAGGTCAGCATTCACTTTATACACACAGACGGAATGAGAACGTGTGTGTTTGTCATGTGTCTATTTACACGTGTGTGTGTGTGTGTGTGTGTGTGTGTGTGTGTGTGTGTGTGTGTGTGTGTGTGTGTGTGTGTGTGTGTGTGTGTGTGTGTGTGTGTGTGAGGGAGTCGAGTCAGATCGACTCTATAGATTCAGTCATGGGCTGATGAGACAGCAACAAATGGATGTTTAACATAGGAGACAACACTGTACAAACGGGGGGGGGGGGGGGGGGGGGGGGGCAGTAAAACCGACAGAGTACAGATTCAATCATACAACCATCCAATAGAACACATCTTGAGGAAATAAACAAAAACCGAACAAACAAAACCATAAAATATATAGATAGTCAGGGTATTGCACAAAGGGTATTTGGCCCTAACTGGTCCACAATAAGAACAGTATAACTCAGGTAGGGTGCTTGTCCATGCGCCACCACTCTCCTTTACTAGCAGACAATACCAACACAATACAGCCACTCAACACAGGCTATATACAAGCCTCCACACCCAGCACCGACAGTCCACATGTGTATGGGTGCTTGGGAGAGAAGCAGGGTTTGTGTGTGTGTGTGTGTGTGTGTGTGTGTGTGTGTGCGTGCGTGTGTGTGTGACAGTGTGAGCGTGTGCAGATGTGTGCATATTCATATTCATAATAAAGCCAGGCAACTAGAACAACACAATGCAAGTAAAGAATATTCCAAAAGTAACAACAAGCAATAGCTTCAAAGTAAAGGAGTGACATTGTGTGTATGTGTGTGTTTGTGTGTGTGTATTAGGGGTGTAACGATACATTCATCTAGATCGATATATCAATTCAATGATCAACGATCCAATATCATCGATGAAAAGTGAAAATATCAATAGAGTATCATCTTTATAAGATACGCCTATATTTTGACATTTCCATGGCACAATCTGTGCCACCATTCTCATCCAAGCATACCTTTTTTTTAATTACAAATAATAGATTGTTTTTCATTTAAATGTCTGGAATGTCTGAAATAAAAATATATTTTAGTTGCTTTTTGTGAGTTGATATAAATGTACTGTAACTGATTGTGGTCAATGGGCGTGATATTGTCTCATATCGATCGCAGGAGCCTGAATTGAATCAACTCAATCATTATCATTGCCCAAAGAATCAATATCATATTGTATTGTGATGAAACTTGTGATTACACCCCTAGTGTGTTTTTGTAAAGGGATTTGTGGTACTACGTGTGTATGTGTGCGTGTCACCAAGTGTGCGTACGTATGTGAGAATATTTGTGTGTGTGGCCACATTTTGTGTTGTTACATCAGTGTGTGTGTGTGTGTGTGCGGTAAAGTGTTAGGTGTGCGTCTCCTCGGGGGCGCAGTAGGAGAAGTCCTTGAACTCGTCCTGGTTGATCTGTCGTACGATGGCCTCATCCGTGGGAGTCAACACGGGGTCCTCCTTGGTGAAGTCCTGGTCAAAGTTATTCACATCTCGCTTGGTCTTCTGCAGAGAGAGAGAGAGGGAGAGAGAGGGAGGTTGAGAGAAAGAGAGGGCGAGAGAGGGGGGGGGGGGTCAGAGGAGAAAAGAGGAACAGACGCCACAGTCTAGTGCTAGAAAAGTGATATTAGGGCGACATCTTCTGACCAGTAAGACTCACTGCCTTTTTGCATGCGCCTCCCTCAAGGTTTCTTCTAAGTTTTTCCAGTAGCACTTTAGATTACAGCTCAGTAACAACATGAACCCGCCTCCCCCCCGGGGAAAGCCCTTAACATGGGTTGCTGCCAGTAAATGTCAACACAACGCAGGCTACATTTAATTTACATTCCCAATCTGGGAACCCAACGGTAAAAAAACCCAAACGAAACAAAACCTTCTCTAACCTCTGGGGGGCAGGCTCGTTTGAATGTCTGAACTCAAGGGATTGAGGGATTGAGCCAGAGATTTCCGCTCCATCGGCAGCGGAAACAAAATCCTTTCTGCCCCCTGCAAGCTCTGCCATTGGCTCTGACCTAGTCTCGCGTGGCTCTGACCATATGGACTTCCTTTCCGCTCCCTGCTTGTCGAATCTGTCGATTTAAAATGCCTCCACCGCTGTGAAACAACAACAATGCTAGCTCGTTGAAAATGGCAAGTTTTACTACACACCGGTTTTACTACACACTGGTTTTACTACACACTGGTTTTACTACACACTGGTTTTACTACACACTGGTTTTACTACACACTGGTTTTACTACACACTGGTTTTACTACACACCGGTTGACTCGGTTGACTCTCGGTCACATCCACTCCATTTTGAGTGGGTATTTGGGTAAAGCGCAGCTTGCGAGCCTGCCCCCTACGAGCTCTGTTATTCGGCTTTCCACGGAGCTTGCCGACAGACTTTTAATGCAAGTCGAAAGTCTGTCTCGAGAGGTTACATTTAATCTAATATTACCATCAAATTAAATAGAAAAGGGGAGTTGAGTTTATTTTGCAGCCCTGATTCATGGTTATTACACAGAAACTACCACAGCTATTACCTGGGTATTACTTTGGTAATTACATGATATTACCTAATTATTATTAGACTATTACACTATTACCCTCTATTACCATGTTGTTACCAAGCTGTAATATAAAGTGCTACTGTTTTTCCTACTGAGGTTTTTTTGGGGGAGTTTTTCCTTGTGTGCATTTAGGGTATAAGGGTAGGGTGCCGGGTAGGTTAGGCTGTAGAATAGCTAGATTGTCTTGCGACCGTGTGTTTTTTTCTATGCTTGTTGTTCATTGATTGTGTTTAGTTAGATCTAGCTAGACACATTCTCTGTAAAGTCATGCTTGTGAATTAGACCTATATAAATAAAACTCAAACTTGGATATGTACAGGCTGCATTCATGCATGTGTGTGTGTGTGTATGTGTATGTGTGTGTGCGTGCGTGCATGTGTGTGTGTGTGTGTGCGTGTGTGTGTGTGACTTACAATACGTGGCTTAAAGGGTGGTTTGACCCTCCTCTGCTCCAGCAGGACCCAGTCGATCTCTCTGAAGAAGGAATGGGTCTTGATGGCCGCCTCCTCGCCTTGGCTCACCACACAGCCCAGACGCTTGGCCGGGTTCTTGGTCATGAACTACACGCGTGCACGCGCGTATGTATGCACGCACACACACACACACACACACACACACACACACACACACACACACACACACGTTTATTATTATACTGCTTTTGTTCTGAATTATATAGCATCTGTAAACAAACCCTTTTCCGTGGGGAATATGAATATATATTAAATCTCACGCCCCTAAGGTTTTCGAATCCGTTGAAATTTTTGAAATTGGTGGTTTACTCACAGAGATATCAACCGAAATCCACTCTGTGTGTGGGGGGGGGGGGGGGGGGAGGTGCGGGTGCGGGGACTCGAAATACTACATTTCCCACAATGCACTGGGCTCGCGTGGCCTTCGTTTTCATGCCCACCCCTCAGGCATTTGGCTGATATCAAACTCCAGTAGGTGGCGGTAATGCACATATATGTTTGCCAACCGCCATAAAACTCAAAGAAGAAGAAGAAGAAGGCTTCGACAATAAAAGATACAAAGAAGAAGAAATAAATCGAAAATAAAATTGCCTCCAAATTGCACCAAATGTAAACGGTAGTATATATGTCGGGAGATGTCTTCATAAAAAAAATTTCATGCATTTTAAGGCATTTTCGTAGGAGTTACGCGCATCTGATGTTGTAACTATTTTCTGTAAAAATGTGTAAAAACGGGTACATTGCTCAGCTTTGATTTCGTTACTTCAACCCACCTACTACTAGATGTAAAATTTGACGATCTTTCCAATGCCGCCAGTCCCGTGTCTATTAGTGCTTCCATTCCCAAGATATGGGCCCCTATCGTTGCATCGGCGCAGTTTCTAGGCCGAAGCAGTGGGCGTGGACAGGCGCACTTGATATCGTCGTGCTGGCGCTAGATGCAGCCCAAAGCATTACAACCACGCCTTTTAGGCGTAAAATTATGCACCGTCATGCTCATTGGATAAGTGCAATAAACGAATCGCACGCTTGCCTTTTTAGCTCCAATTCCAGTGATCCCGCAAAACCAGACGAAAGCCAAACGCTCTGCCCCCCCCCCTCCCTTCATCCAGCCTGTCTGTCTGCATTATAGGCTATTATTCCATATTATTATGCTTCTCAAACCAATCTAACTGCAGTTTAAATAGCCTACTGCAAGCATGTAAATACGCTACACTATAGCAAGATCAAAGTGAAAATAATGTTCTATGCATCAGCTAGAAAAATATAGCCTATTAGATTGGTGAAAGTTTGTCCAGAAATATATCATTTTCTCTCGCCTGCTGCAGGAAGGATGATGCACATAAATATACCCTACATTATGTCAAGTCATTGCATAAATGTGTTTTTATTGTAAAACTAAATGTGAAATAGGGCCAAGTTATTGGAGGGACATCACAGTATAGCAGATGCCATTAGAAGCGCGTTCCGAAGCGCGTTCCGCTGTTACTTCTCTAAATCACGTTAACTCGACAAGGGGTATATATAGGCCCAGGAGGACATATATGTTTCACATAGGGTGGTGTTTTCATTTCGATGTTTTATTTGGTCCAATATTGAAATGTTGACAATGGCAGGCTGTGTTACCATTACACATTAATTTAGAACTACCTTTTATATCTATTTTGGCTCATTTGGTGGCTATTTAGTAGCGAAATGAAGAAACACAATGCATGCTGGGAACTCAGAGAGAGAGAGAGAGAAGGGTGACAGAGAAGAAGCAGTGAAGGCACAGAATAGGCCTGGTTTTCAAAAGCGCAAAGCGCTAAATGTAGGCCAGGTCCCAAGATATCACTAGGCTGGTATTTAGCGCCGACACGCCCACTTTGGGACTGCGCCACGCCCATTCGGCCTAAAGCGCATTTGGCAGCCTAAAGCCTATTGCTATCTTGCCGAAACAGGCGCAAGGCACGTTTTTTTGCGGTTAAGGCCCGTAATAGCGCCGATGGCCTGTGGGAGAATAGAGCCCATGGTCTCTTTGCAAGGAACTATGGGAAGCTAATATTAGCTACAGCAGGCTAGGCGGTTGAAAAAGATGGCTGCCTTTTTGTTTTTGTCAAGGCCTCTGAAGGGGCGTGGAGGACCTCTAGAGGCGGGACCATGGCCAACAACAGTTGTAGTTCATAGGTGCACGACTTCCGCAAGGCGGGGGGTGTCGCTCTGATGCGTTTTGCGTCAGAGCGACATGGAAATAATGTGATAGATGCTTGATAGGCATGGCAGTGAATATCCAATTTCAAAAATTTCAACAGATTCGAAAACCTTAGGGGCGTGAGATTTAATATATATTCATATTCCCCACGGAAAACCCATCCTTTAAGATGCTCTGCTGGGTTTTCATCCTTAACATGAGAGAGAGAAGAGATGTTGATGTTTGCCACATTGGACAATAAAACCAGTGAGAAAGTTGATACCATCACAATAAACTTTCTCACACTAAATAAATGCTGTGACTGACGTCTAACCCCACAATGCACTGTAAAACATCAAACCTTCGTATGGTAAAACTGAAGTATGAGGGAGAAAACGAATGATGGAGACTGCTAAATGTAAAGTCTAAAAGCACGGTGACAGAGTGGAGGTGGAAAGCACGAGGACAGAGTGTAGGTGAAAAGCATGGTGACAGAGTGGAGGTGAAAAGCACAGTGACAGAGTGGAGGTGAAAAGCACGGTGACAGAGTGGAGGTCAAAAGCACGGTGACAGAGTGGAGGTGAAAAGCACGGTGACAGAGTGGAGGTGAAAAGCACGGTGACAGAGTGGAGGTGGAAAGCACGGTGACAGAGTGGAGGTGAAAAGCACAGTGACAGAGTGGAGGTGAAAAGCACGGTGACAGAGTGTAGGTGGAAAGCACGGTGACAGAGTGTAGGTGGAAAGCACGGTGACAGAGTGGAGGTGGAAAGCACGGTGACAGAGTGGAGGTGAAAAGCACAGTGACAGAGTGGAGGTGAAAAGCACAGTGACAGAGTGTAGGTGGAAAGCACGGTGACAGAGTGGAGGTGAAACGCACGGTGACAGAGTGGAGGTGGAAAGCATGGTGACAAAGTTAGGGATGGGGCCGATCCGATCCAATATCGGTATCGGGTGCCGATATGGCACTAATTCACGGATCGGATCGGATCGGAATTGGATTTTTTTTTTTTTTTTTTTTTTTTTTTTTGCAATTCCAGCACACAGCTGGCCGTAATTTGTGTAATAATGTATAATAGTATCCTTCTTTGCCTTGTATATTTTCTTAATTTTGTCTGCTTTCTGCAAGGTACCGGTATATTAAAAAAAAAAACTTTAATTGGCCAAATCTTTGCCTATACTGTATATTCAAGAAAAATATTTGTATCGGCATAATATCGGTATCGGCAGATATCCAAATTCAGGTATCGGAATCGGATCTGAAGTGAAAAAAGTGGATCGGTGCATCCCTAGACAAAGTGTAGGTGGACAGCATGGTGACAGAGTGGAGGTGGAAAGCACGGTGACAGAGTGGAGGTGAAGAGCACGGTGACAGAGTGGAGGTGGAAAGCACGGTGACAGAGTGGAGGTGAAGAGCACGGTGACAGAGTGGAGGTGGAAAGCACGGTGACAGAGTGGAGGTGAAAAGCACAGTGACAGAGTGGAGGTGAAATGCACAGTGACAGAGTGGAGGTGAAAAGCACGGTGACAGAGAGTAGGTAGAAAGCACAGTGACAGAGTGGAGGTAGGTGGAAAACACGGTGACAGAGTGGCGGTAGAAAGCACGGTGACAGAGTGGATGTGAAAAGCACGGTGACAGAGTGGCGGTAGAAAGCACGGTGACAGAGTGGAGGTGGAAAGCACGGTGACAGAGTGGAGGTGAAAAGCACGGTGACAGAGTGTAGGTAGAAAGCACAGTGACAGAGTGGAGGTGAAAAGCACGGTGACAGAGTGGCGGTAGAAAGCACGGTGACAGAGTGTAGGTGAAAAGCACGGTGACAGAGTGTAGGTAGAAAGCACAGTGACAGAGTGGAGGTGAAAAGCACGGTGACAGAGTGGCGGTAGAAAGCACGGTGACAGAGTGTAGGTGAAAAGCACGGTGACAGAGTGTAGGTGAAAAGCACAGTGACAGAGTGTAGGTAGAAAGCACAGTGACAGAGTGGAGGTAGAAAGCACGGTGACAGAGTGGAGGTGAAAAGCACGGTGACAGAGTGTAGTCTGGTCTCTATAGTGCTGGCAAGAGCTGTTTTGTGTGCTCTATTGTGGTTTTATGATTGGACTGTTATTGCTTGAACCTCTCTGCTTGACCTCTTTATCCTTCTCTGTATCCGTGTAAAGTGTAAAGTGTATTGTAGCACTTCTGTGTAAAGTGCACTTTGAGTTTGATTTGATCTGTTTTGGTGTGTACAGCTATGAGGGCAGATGTGTGGGATTGTGTATGATGAGGTAATATGTATGAGGTATGGATACTACTATACTATCTAGTGAAAAGATATTCTATTATATAATACTGTATTGTATTCCTCTTTTTTCTGGGGATGCCTTCAAGGGCTACGAAGATCCACTGATTTTGATACAATTTTGAAGTGTATTTACTAGGGATGGGCATCGAATTTCGAATTTTCGAATAATCGTTGTTATTATCAAGGTCGACTTTTATTATTGAAATTCGAAATTCAAAAAAAAAAATTTTTTTTTTTTTTTTGAGTGAAATGTTGCATTGTCTCCCCTGATTCTAAGTATAGTCAAATCGCTTGGTTTGAGCAAGTAAAACAATTTTTATAAGCATTTTAAGCAAGGTTTATGGAAAAATGAATGGCGGATGAAATCCCATGAAGAGGGAGAGGGGGTGACTTTGGCACCCCTTTGGCACTCAGACCTGAGCCTACTAAATATTTAATGAACCACTCATGATTGTCAAAACTGTTTTTTATTTTCGAAAATGTCAATGTCATGTAACATGTTCTTTACTTCAGTGGTGCAA
>NC_139626.1:22390342-22392842 GCF_964638095.1 Poromitra crassiceps
TCCCGCCCACTCTCTCTCACAAAGACCCCAAACCTACCAGAGGCCTGTGTGTGTGTGTGTGTGTGTGTGTGTGTGTGTGTGTGTGTGTGTGTGTGTGTGTGTGTGTGTGTGTGTGTGTGTGTGTGTGTGTGTGTGTGTGTGTGCGTGCGTGCGTGTGTGTGTGCGTGCGCGTGTGTGTTATTTATAGTTTCATGTGTGGGCACTTAAACGAAGGACGGCATATTAAAATACTCTATCTTCATCTCCCAGGAAAGAGAAGCGCTTTCTGAGGATAACCTTCAAGACAAGAGAACCACCTCCACTCCCACGCGGTCCTCTCTGCTCCTGGCCTACTTTACCTTGCTCTCCTGGGCTCTCCCCCTCTTTCCTCTCTCTCTCTCTCTCTCTCTGTCTCCTGGGTGCGTTATATAGATGTGGTTACTGCTGAGCCTCTCCAGAGTTCTATTACATACAGGAGGTGTAGGGACTCTACACGTATGTCTGTGTGTGTGTGTGTGTGTGTGTGTGTGTGTGTGTGTGTGTGTGTGTGTGTGTTAGGGCTGTCACTTTTCATTCGAAATTCGAATGCAACTTCGAATGTGGGGGAGGGGTTCGTGTTCGATATGTAAATTGACTGTTCGATTTTTTTTTTTTTTTTTTTTTTTTATGAACCAAAATTAACCAACTGCTGCTTGCTGGTAATGTTAATCCCATGTCAGAAAAAGTCTCCAGATTTGTCGCGTTAGTCTCTTCTGAGAAAGATTGTCTCCAGGGTCTGAAAAGTTGTCTCGAGTTGGATGCAGCCAAGTTTGTGAGGCAGTGTTGTGACTGTGAGCGTCCAAGCTAACACGTCGGGCTGATGCCCGGTGGCCTGGACTGATTTTTTTTTTTTTTTTTAATTAACCAAAAAACTTAGAATATATTCGAACGAATTTCGGGCAATTAAAGTTCGTTCGAACTTTATTTCGGGAAAAAGTGACAGCCCTAGTGTGTGTGTGTGTGTGTGTGTGTGTGTGTGTGTGTGTGCATCCACTCGTGTGTAGACACTGGTTGCCAGAATAAAATGTTTCTAGATATGTGAATATTAACGTTACGTCTGCTATTAAAAGAGCACAGTGGCCACTAAGGGCATGGTGGCCGGGTGGATGGAGGTCGTAAACACTCGCCTTCACACCGGAGGGCTGTGTTCAATTCCCAGGGGAAACCGTGAGTCACATTCAACATCTAATCTAACTACTAATTGGAGAGCTGTCTGTCTGTCTGTCTGTCTGTCTCTCTGTCTGTCTGTTCGTTGGTAGTGAATGGTAAAGCTGCCTACTCCCGTTCAGTCGCCCCCAACAGCGCCAGAAACACTCACATGTACTGTGACTCGTGTACACACCACGCGATTAAATAATAATCCAAAGTTACACAATCAACATCCACAATCCTATGACATCATCAGTGATGTCCCAACCTCATCACTGATGTCATAGACATTGTGACATCATCAGTGATCGAACACAATCAACTTTTTTTGATCAACATCCACAATACTATGACATCACCAGTGATCTAATAGACATTATAATGTCATCAGTGATGTCATAAATCCTTCCCTGCTTCCCACTGATGATGTAACCGATCATGTCACTGTTGACATTGTGACATAATTTACATCACTGATGATGTACTGAATTGATGATGTCACTGTTGACATTATGATATCACAGGTGAGGCTATAAGTGGTGGGAGTATAAGGGCCCTCATGAGTCCGGCGCGGCTGCCGGTGAACGAAACTCTCCGTGCTGCCGCGTTACCCATATGTTCGCCCTGCGTCTGGAGCTGGTGCCTCGGTGGGTAGGGCTGGCTGGCCCCGTCATGCCTACCGACATCCGAGCCAGCAAGCCTCTGCCAAGTAGGCACTCGCGAATCCTGAAGCCAAGCGCAAGAAATTGGCTTGAGCCAGAGAAACTCTGCAGCAAACTGCCGAGGAAATCGGAGGGAAGATTGGAACTCCAACCTCATATAATGCAGGTGATAAGACGTCTCCCCAGAGGTCTGCTCCAAGCACCTCAGTCCCGTCATCCCCTCTGCCTTCCACAGTGGATCTTCAGCTTCACCCAAGATCAATATAGCAGAGCCTTCTTTTGGCCGAGGCCGTGGCCCCCATGATGGCACCCGGCCCTTTTCAAACCTCTCCACTAAAGGGGGGGGGGGGGGGGGGGGGGGGGCTCAGAACAGCTAAACAGGCCATTACTGGGATCACTGTGTTTTACATAATACATCATCCATCTGTTCAGACACACACACACACACACACACACACAAGGAGGGCTTATGGGGCGTAACGGTAACGGCAGGTAAGAGCGATTGCCGTGGAGACCGACGTACTCTGGACCCACTGAATGACCAATTGGGGACACAGCTATTCAATAAACACACACAAACACACACACACACACACACACACACACACACAGACACACACACACACACACACAAAACAAAGGGGGCAGTAGAGAGCAGAGGCAGAGCAGAG
>NC_139626.1:22397842-22587842 GCF_964638095.1 Poromitra crassiceps
ATTATTATCATAATGGATGCTGTTCCAGAAGTGGGAGTATTAAGCACAACACCATCATCAAGTCTCAGGGTACAATAAATAAATAAAAATACAGATATTGCAATATGGACTAATGCAATATTCAAACTGCAAGGGGGTGCATGCAGTTTTTTCTCTTCAAGGAAAAGGTGATGCAGCTTCCTTAACAAGTTGTTCTTGTGCTTTGTAGAGTTATTGGCAGAGAAAATAATGCTTGTGGAGTCGCATCCAAAGTAACCACCTATTTTTAGATCATCAGTGAGCCAAATCTGTTCTGTGACAGTGTCAACACTGGTAAGAATGAATACCTTCTGTAATGCTAACAGGGACAGTAGAGCAGCTAAAAGAGAGACAATAGCTGATTAAATCATTACATGATCTATTTATTCTTAATAATCATTATACTGTCATTACTTTCCATCCTATGCCAGATGATGTAAAGCGTATTAGTCAGTCGCTTAATCACCTCTCTCCATCTACTTCTCCCCGTACACCAAACATAGAAGAAGAAGAAGACCAGTACTACACTACTTGATTTTGAGTGAGTCAGACTGAGAGTTGAGTCTAGTCAAGTCAAGTCAAGTCAAATTTTATTTATATAGCACCTTTCATACACAAAGGCAATTCAAGGTGCTTTACAAAAAAATAATCGAAAAAACAAGCAGCAAAGCAATGCACATATAAAAAACACATAAAAAACACAGCCGACAGTTTTAGTTAAAATATATACTCAAATTAACAAACATGAAACATTATTTCTGTTTTAAATAAGTTACAAGGCACTCTTCAGTATTATTATTACATGTACAGTCCATTTGTTGGAAATGTACAGGAAAAATCTTTTTAAAATTACAGGCCGAGAGAGGCAGTAGTTTAGTAGCAGTTAAAAGCAAGAGTAAACATAAAGGTCTTTAGCTTGGATTTAAAAATAGGCAGAGTAGGGGCAGATCTAATGTGTTCAGGGAGTTTGTTCCAGTTATGAGAGGCATAGTGGGAGAACGCGGCTTCACCATGTTTAGATTTGGTCCTTGGGACAATTAGTAGACCAGTGCCTGAAGATCTCAGGGATCTGGATGGTTCATAGTGTAGAAGCATTTCAGAGATGTAGTGTGGGCCTGACCCGTTGAGAGATTTGTAAACTATTAGCAGAATTTTAAAGTCTATTCTAAGATTTACTGGCAGCCAATGCAGGGATTTGAGAACTGGTGTAATGTGTTCAGCTTTCTTGGTTCTTGTTAGAACTCTAGCAGCCGCATTCTGAATGAGCTGAAGTTGTTTAACAGCTTTTTTGGGAAGACCATTGAAAAGACTGTTGCAGTAGTCTAGCCTGCTAGAAATGAAAGCATGAATTAGTTTTTCAAGATCTTGTTTGGACATATAGCCTCTAATCCTTGCTATATTTTTTAGATGATAGAAGGCAGATTTTCTTATAAGCTTGATGTGGGAGTTGAAATTTAGATCAGAGTCAATAATAATGCCAAGATTTTTTACCTGGTCCTTTGGCTTCAGAGATAGGGATTCGAGGTGAGCAGTAACTTTGAGCCTATCTTCTTTTTTGCCGAAGACAATTATCTCTGTTTTGTCTTTATTAAGTTGGAGAAAATTCTGGCACATCCAATCATTAATTTGCGCAAGGCACTGACACAGTGACTCTATGGGGGCATAGTCATCCGATGAGAGGGCTATGTAGAGTT
Source organism: Poromitra crassiceps (assembly GCF_964638095.1). Lineage (NCBI taxonomy): Eukaryota > Metazoa > Chordata > Actinopteri > Beryciformes > Melamphaidae > Poromitra > Poromitra crassiceps. The sequence continues at coordinate 22,399,555 of NC_139626.1, forward strand.
GGGTGTCATCTGCATAGCTATGATAAGCTATTTTGTTTTTTTGCATAATTAGGCCCAGAGAGAGCATATAAAGGTTAAACAGGACAGGACCTAAAATTGATCCTTGGGGTACCCCACATGTCATTTTGGTTTGGTCAGATGTATAGTTGCCAATGGAGACAAAGTAGTTCCTGTCTTGCAGATAAGATCTGAACCACTCTAGGACCGTGCCGGAAAGCCCGACCCAGTTTTCCAGTCTGTCCAATAGAATTTCGTGGTCAACCGTATCAAAGGCAGCGCTGAGGTCTAGTAACACTAAGATTGAGATTTTACCTGAATCAGTGTTCATTCGGATGTCATTTATAACTCTGATAAGCGCAGTTTCGGTGCTATGATGGGGTCGGAAGCCTGATTGGAAAGGATCTAGGAGGTCATTGGAGGATAGAAAGGTATTGAGTTGTTGGTAGACAGTTTTTTCGAGTATTTTGCTAATAAAGGGAAGATTTGATATTGGTCTGTAATTGCTGATTATAGAGGGGTCGAGGCTACGCTTCTTTAGCAAGGGCTTAACAACTGCAGTTTTTAGAGATTTTGGGAAAATGCCTGTAAGAAGAGAGGTATTAATTATCTTCAGTATGTCGGTCGCCAGGCAACTGTAGACATTTTTTAGAAAGCTTGTTGGCAGGGTGTCTAGGCAACACGATGAGGATTTAAGGCCTCGTATCGTTTCTTCTAGTTTCTTGTGGTCAATGACATTGAACTGAGTCATGTTAATTAAGCACCTATTCTGTGGGTGCGGCGGAGCCACATTTGTTCTTGATGTGGAAATAGTTAGTCTGATATTTATAATTTTATCCCTAAAGAAGGTCGCAAATTCATTGCCCGTCTAGTTGAGTCTTTTAGTCTGACTGAGAACTCTCCAATCCCAAAGCCAAGCACAAGTTGCTATAATTGGAGGCGTGTCTGTCTGGAGTTGCAAGGCGCACCGTTGCACCGATTGCCTCCAAAATTTGCCAAAACACTTTTCATGGGTCTGGCTAGGGTGGGGTACCGAAACCTGGTACCACAATGGTACCGGTACCTTTACAACCAGTACTACTGGTACCGGATTGCAACACAGATTAAGTGCCTCATTTAGGTGCCATGCCTGAGCTGCTGAGTGAAATATCCGCTCTCTGGTGCTCCAAAACCGGCGCTGCACACACCTTCACTAACATTATCGTTTGGAGTGCTGCTCTAAATCCTTTTTAAATGGAAAAGAAAAAACACTTTAAATCCGCTTTATTCGGTTCAGTCACCGTTAAGGCACCACTACCATTTTAAAAGTATCATTTTAGCACCGTTATCAGAAGAATACGAAACAATACCCATCCCTAGATCTTGCCCATGGGGGGTGCTACAGCGATATTTTACGTATTTTACGCCAGATGACACTCACAGAGTGACATCACTGATGCGAGAAATCGGCTCCAGCCAGAGGCTAAATGCATGAGTTGGCATGAGTTTGTTTACACACACCCCAAAAAAGTGTGCCCATCCTCCCCACATCCTCTCCAGAGTGTCCGTCCTAGAAAGAATTCTAGTTATTATAATAATGAACCTTACAATAATACAACAATAGGAGTGAGGACAGACAGGGGGAGCAGAGAGGCGAGTGAGAGCCCCGCCTCCCCCCCCCCCCCCCCCCAACACAACTGGAGCCCCAGCGGGAGACAGGAAGACCCATTTCAACTGGCGTACAAAAGACAGGGGCAGGTGATGCAACTTTAACCTTGCTTAATGCTGCATCTTCAGCAACCGGAAGGATATGCCAGTGTTATTTTTACATTTCTGTTCTGCTTTTGACTCAAGGAAAATACATCATTATGCTTTATGGACCTTGGGGGTGTAGTGGCCCGACTACAAAGAGTCTGTGTAAACGGAAGTACTATTGTTCTTTCACCTGTACTGTTTTCCCTGTGTTCTAATGAAATGATGATTCAAGAACAATGTTACAGTCTGATGACATGGCCTTAGTCTAGTCGGCCTCCTACTGAAGGGGGACCTCTTAAGTGAGGAGAGCTATCTGACTCATACACACTCTTCAAAAATGATGTGAAATCAATGCTTTAGAAATAAACATAGGGAAACTAAAGAACTGATATATGTACAAACCAGGAATTCCTGGTTAAGCCAATTGTACTTAACGGCCAACCTATTGAAACTCTAGACAATTTCAAGTATCTGGGTATCATCTTGGACCATAAACTGAGCTTATCTGAAAAGTCTGAATCCTGTAAAACTTCAATTAATAGCCACAGCATTTAATTGCTTCAATCACTGAATTCAAGCGGCGTATATGTGGGACCTGCATCTATATGGAACGGGTGTTAATTCCTTTGGCACAAAATTCTTGCTCAGCAAAGATTGTCAATATCATAATTGTCATATCAAATTGTTTATTTAAACCAGTATGCATAGTACTTGGAAATAATTATCGTATACATTGAAAACAAGTGAATGTGTGTTGATTTACTGACCGCTCCTCCTACATAGTTGAACATTGTCCATCTGAACATCAGAAAGGACACCAGCCAAGTCGAAATAACCGAAAATAATCTGGGTAAGGATTTAATCAGCTGTTGGTTAACTTGGATTGCTAGGATCTCATGGTACCGTGAGTAAACAAGCCAATGCGCTGTTTTCTGACCCGGTGCTATGATCATGGGGGGGGGGGCTAGGTTTAGCTAACAGTATCAATAATAAGCCAGAGAGGATGTTACTTTCATACCAACAATCATTCATTGTGTCATTAAAATGGAGGCACTCTCATTTTGGAAACTTTACTGAACGTGAGAATGTACAATTGCATTCACAATCATCATGTACAGTATAGGCTACGTATGTGCACACGCACACACAGAGACACAGACACAGACACACATACTTATCCAACGGTAAAGAATTACATCACTCCACTATAATATACATGCAATTACAGAGATTATAAAAAGAGAGTGAGTGTGGGGGGGGGGGGGGTGGCACTAGAGATACAGTGGATAACGGAGAGGGAGAGAGAAAGAGAGAGAGAGCTTTAAATCCTTTGTTAAGCTCTGGGACAGCAGTAGATCCTCTTATGCAACAGTCAGATGCACGCACGCAGACAAGGCAGGCAGACAGAGACAGACAGACACACACACACACACACACACATACACATCCACGCATTACTGAATATGAGACACAAAGATCACAAACAGACAGATATGCAAAATAAATGTCCATATACACCCCACACCCCCCCTGCCTCCCATCTAGCCCACTGGCTGCATGACAGCAGCATGACAGTGCAAGGAGGCACACAGGCATAAGGAAAGGTATTTAAGAGACGTGCAGTAGGAGCCTTCTGTGGATCATATGGAATGTATGAGTCATCCAAAAAGCTTGGCAATAGGTACCTCAATTAGCCTGTTTAAAACATCCTGATACCCTGATCTCACATTCTGTTTCGCTCAACGTATCAGTCTGGACTCGCATCCATCCACAGTACTCTCAGTGGGCGGGACTGGAGTACTTGCCTTGACAGACAACTCCTTCAGCCAATCAGCGTCGCCAAGTCCGTTAGCCAATCAGCGTCGGACTGGGATCTAGTCAAATCCAAATCCACACAAAAGAACGGTGAAAACGTCTGCTGGTGCATAATCTTGTTCTTGTTTAATTGTTGTTATTGAGTCTATTTCTGCACTAACTGCACTTACGGCTGTGTTTACTCTACGAACATTAATGTTACCACTCGTTGCTTCGTGAGACGCCATTACTGTTTTGCCAGCGGCGTCCCCGATTGGCCGGTTACATCGTCAACTACGAGGCACGTCCCTGATTGGCCCGTGGGCTTTGTAATTTGTGAAAATCACTGGGGGCGGGCTGGAGGGCAGACTGATCCACAGAACTAAACACAATGTGAGTTCAGGTGATCATACGGTTTACCAGGGTGTACACTTCAATTACCGTGAATCTCTGATGAATATGAATAGAAATTAAATAAAAATGTGTAATAATAGTAATAAAATGAAATGCTGGAGAAACTGCACTTTCTGATCCCAGGTGAGCAAAAGTACTGAGATAAATTACACTAGGCAAAGCAGAGTTGTTACATATTCGGTTGCATACATTTCATTTTCATAGGTCCAAAATCGATGAAAAAATACGGTCCCTGCTGCGTTTGTGGTGCATGAAATGTTGGCAGTCCATATTAGGATGATGGTTCTCATTCTCATACACTCATATCAACACATCATCAATACTTAATGTGTGATCAGTGTTTCTGTCAAAGGACCTTTCTCAACATAAGATGCAGAGGGTGTGTGTGCGCAAGTGTGTGTTTGTGCATTATTCTCTCTTTGTATGCACAATACATAACTGCATGGGATTTGTAACCCATAAACACCAGCGGATTCTTCATGTCTACCCTTGAAAATAATGTGCTAATCCCCGAATGCAACCTCTTGCGTAACAGCGCTGCACATCTCAGTGGATTCAGAGTAATTTGGTATAGTGTGGAATAAACGGACGACACCATGATTGATTCAGTGCTCAGGTCCTGAGATGGCATGCCAGCCAAAAAACACCATTCCCCTATCACCAGTTATATAGGCAGAGATGGGAGGTAACGAAGTACAAGTACAAATACTTTGTTACTGTACTTTATCGGCCTCGGCTGGGTCTACTGGGCGAGGGTGTATGATGTTCGACAGACCCGAAACATCTTAAGACCCCAGTTAACATCACTGATGACGCGTCCCACTCCCAGCGCATGCTGTAGTATGTATTTTAAACATAGGATTTTCAGGTATCTGTACTTTATTGAGTATTGATTTTTCTGACAACTTCTTACTTTTTACTACATTTGAACACAAATATCTGTACTTTCTACTCTGTACTTTTCAAAATAGGCTAGTAGTTCTTGCACGACACCGACGACAGACAAAAACTCACTGACTGTCTCCCCATTGTTGAAACCTGTTTCAACAATGGGGAGACAGTCAGTGAGTTTTTGTGTGGGTGCACTGCTGAGCAGTAGCAGGCAGCTGAATGAAGCCTGTGACACAGGTCTATTTAATGTTTCACCTGTAATCAACTAGTTATGATTACATTCACCTGTGTCAACCAAACTCCACAGCTCCAGAGAGGGAATATTTTGGCTTTAAGCCGAATGAGAGAGGAGAGCCAATTAACCTGAACAAGCTGGTATGTATGTGTTTAAAAGCAGTGGCAACAAAAAGTGGCAATACAACGAAAGCTCATCTAAAACATAACCAACATAATGGGGAGGGGGACATTTTGAGTTATTCCCACAGAAGTGACAGTTTTTATGGATGATCAGTGATTTATAATAATTGCGGAGATTGTCTGCAATATTGGCGATTCTATTGAAAATAGCTTGGAGCAGCTCATTAAAAATGAAGAAATTAACATGAACTAGTTATTTTTTGGGGGACTGAACTGATCTGCTGGCCACTGAGCAGCTGGTTGGGGTTTAAGGGCCTTGCTCAAGGGCACGGAGGGGCAAGCCCTACTTTACACTTTCCCCACCCAGATTTATGCTGCAGTTTAGTTCAAAATTAAAATAGTGAACTATGAACGTGAACTAGTATATTTTAAACTGTGTGAACTGAACTTTGGAGCTCTTATGTGAACTTGTGAAAGTGATTCACATTTGTGAAGATTATCCTGCTGAACACAAATTACCTCTCCCGTAAACTTGAGTTAACCACATTTTATGCATTTAAGTGAAATCCCCATTCTAAAACCTCATTCACTTTTGCCCTGAACATGCTACTTCCGGACTCATTCCTGCGGTGCTCTTTTAGCATTGCTGTTATGGCCGATAACCGATATTCACTGATGTCAATATGATCTGTATAAAAACACATCCCTATATGATCATCACATTTTGTACATACTAAAAAACACATGTAAATACTGTGAATTTGAAAGATTAATGCATTTCTTTGTTTCCAAAACATTTGGAAATGCCCATAGATTTACACGATTGTTTCCTCTCAATGTGAACATTTTGGCCAATACCGATAACCGATATTAACATTGCAACATCGGACCGATACCGATATGTTAAAAAACAACTAATATCAGCCAATACCGATATGATTGCCGATATATCATGCATCCCTACGATCAATAGGAATTAGGGCTACAAGACCTAGACAGTGCCAATATTCTCATCAGTCTTCATGAATCTTTCATTTTGACCATTTTCACCCCAAAAACTCCCCAAAATACAAGCTTTCAGCTTTTTCTTTGGCAGGGTGAAAAAAACAATGTATAATACAGCATTTATCATAATCACTTCTATCATAATATAATAGTATCAAATAATAAAATCAACATATTATCAAATTGTTTTAGGTGGGTGAGGCAGATTCCATCACAGCTTTTTCTCACTGCCACCCCTGAAGCTGTTGAGTAAAATAGCAACACGTCACACTGGGCTAAGCTCTTTGGTCAGCCATCTGCACTATTACAATAATAAACATACTCAAACACATATTTGTGTACAATCTCACCATAAGGCAAGGGGTTCTGCTGATGGCCGTCACACAATTGCCGGTGACAAACAGTATTTGGATTTTTGTGGTTTGTTTTAACCTACTGAGGTGCCAGATGGGTGGGGTTAGCCTACTAGGATAACACGACGAGTCAGAAAGTTTTGGCATCACAGGAAAGCATTTGAAAGTCAACTTAGATTGCTTTTCTGTGATTGTCAAATCAGCTGTCTATATTTGAAATGTGTTGAGACCATAAACCCCACCCTTCCAGCAGGTTATGCAGGTTAAAACAAACGGTAGGAATTACTTGTGTGAACTACATTCGAGCTTGGTCTCAGGTTTGCGTGCATGTTTTGTATTTGTGAGTGAAAAAGCCTCTACTTCAGTGTATTTCAGTCGTCTAATAATAATAATAATAATTCATTTGATAATTATAAAGCGCTTTTCAATGACCCAAAGACGCTGACACAGTATGAGTAAATAGAAAACAAGATAACAACAAGCAACAGGTACAAGTAACAATTAACACATCAATCAGGGATATATGGAAACAGAGGGGAGGGAGGGAGAGTGTGGGAGGGACAGGGAGAGTGTGGGAGGGACAGGGGAGGGAGAGTGGGAGGGACAGGGGAGGGAGTGTGGGAGGGACAGGGGCCAGACAGAAGAGAGGGTAGTGGAAAAAGGGGAGGAGGCGAGGTAGGAAGAGGTGGTTAAGGGTAGGGGAGGTTGTAAGCTTGGGAGAACAGGTAGGTTTTCAGTCAGGATTTAAAAGTGGGGAATAAAAATATTTCCACTGGTACTTCATATTAGTGAAGTTCTAACATATTTCAAAAGTCTAGATAGGCTATTTCTATTATTGTACTATTATTGTAACCGGACTTGGACATAACATGTATTGTACACACGCAGACACACACACAAACACACCTACCTACCTACCTACACACACACACGCACACACACACACACACACACACACACACACACACACACACACACACACACACACACACACACACACACACACACACACACACACACACACACTCACACTCACACACACACAGCCCTGACAACAAAAGAGGGGAGGAGAGAGCTAGAGAATCTAGTTCACCTCATTAATCTGGTTAGTCCAATTAGGACACCGATACAGCCAGGAAGACCAATCACTTCACTACACTCACTCACCCACGCACACGCACACACACACATACACACACACACACACACACACACACACACACAAAAGCAGAGTGTGTGTGCGTGATCTTTGAGTGTCTGGTGTCTCTAGGGATTTTAAAGTGGGCTTCAGAGGGAGGCTTGGTTTTTAAACACACATACAAGCTTATCTCTATTTCCTTTCTTATACCCCACCCACCCAAACACACACACACACACACACACACACACACACACACCACTGATAAAATAACCACACACAACACACAAACACACACCATATGCAGCAGTACAGAGAAGCACTCAACGAAGCAGACAGGGCACTCAAAGCGTGCTTTATATCAATACTGTGGAGCTAACCCCCTCCCACTCCCTGTGCATCTCTCTCTCTCTGGAGCATTTAGTCTCAGTGACAACCTCCCACATCCATCTGTCAAACAACAAATTCGGGCATGGAGATAGCTCACACATATATAAACACAATAGTGTGTGTGTGTTACTGCTTATCCCTCCTTCTTTCACTCAGCCACTTCTGCGTGTCAGCACACACACACACACACACACACACACACACACACAAGGCCAATGCTGAGTGAGACAGTGTGAGAGTCATGCATCTTTAATATAACATCACAGACGGCTAATAATGTAAGATGAGCCGAGCTGGGGGTGAATGTGGGGGGAGGAGCCGAGTTGGGGGTGAGTGTGGGGGGAGGAGCCGAGCTGGGGATGAGTGTGTGGGGGGAGCCGAGCTGGGAGGGAGTGTGGGGGGAGGAGCCGAGCTGGGGGTGAGTGTGGGGGGAGGAGCCGAGCTGGGGGGGGAGTGTGTGGGGGAAGCCGAGCTGGGAGGGAGTGTGGGGGGAGGAGCCGAGCTGGGGGTGAATGTGGGGGGAGGAGCCGAGCTGGGGGTAAGCGTTGTTGGGGGAGCCGAGCTGGGGTGAGTGTGGGGGGAGGAGCCCGAGCTGGGGGTGAGTGTGGGGGGAGGAGCCGAGCTGGGGGTGAATGTGGGGGGAGGAGCCGAGCTGGGGGGGAGTGTGTGGGGGGAGCCGAGCTGGGGGGGAGTGTGTGGGGAGAGCCAAGCTGGGGGGGTGTGTGTGGGGGGAGCCGAGCTGGGGGGGAGTGTGTGGGGGGAGCCGAGCTGGGGGGGAGTGTGTGGGGAGAGCCAAACTGGGGGTGAATGTGGGGGGAGGAGCCGAGCTGGGGGGGGGTGTGTGGGGGGAGCCGAGCTGGGGGGAGTGGGGGGGAGGAGCCAGGCTGGGGGTGAATGTGGGGGGAGGAGCCGAGCTGGGGGTGAGTGTGTGGGGGGAGCCGAGCTGGGGGTGAGTGTGGGGGGAGGAGCCCGAGCTGGGGGTGAGTGTGGGGGGAGGAGCCGAGCTGGGGGTGAGTGTGGGGGGAGGAGCCCGAGCTGGGGGTGAGTGTGGGGGGAGGAGCCGAGCTGGGGGTGAATGTGGGGGGAGGAGCCGAGCCACAGGTGAGTGTGGGGGGTGGGGATGTGGCTGCGATTCTGAGTGGTGCTCGACTGCATCAAAGCCCACCGCCGGAGCGAGTGGCAGGTCCGCGGTCCAATAGCGTGGCGGAAAGGGAACAGAGGCGGAAATTCCCAATCAAATCTGTCCTGCCGTCTCAGAGGTCACATCGCTTACACGCAAGGCCAGTGTTTGGTCAGCGCTCAGTCATCGCCGTTGGATCGGTGAAAACACATTTCATATGGGGGTGGGAATCACCAGAGTCCCCACGATACTCAAGTCGTGATCAATTATTAGGGGTCCAAGCACGAAGTGCGTGGATCCCTATTGTATCTGTTCCGATTATTAGGGGTCCAAGCACGAAGTGCGTGGATCCCTATTGTATCTGTTCCGATTATTTATTTTTTTCTTCTTCTCCGGTAAAACTGTATGTACAGCAGAAACTGTAAGGCTCAGCATAGCCAGACTGGGCACATAGATTGTAAATGTGCCTCACTACTCAGAAACAAAAAAATACCCATATCGGCCAGATGGTGGCGCTATAACAGACCATTTTGCGTTATGGTCCATATCTTCTGAACCGTGTGTCCTATACTCAAAATTTCACTTCTCAGGGATTCCTTGGATCAATACGCATCTATCCATATAGGCCCCGCCCATTTGCGTGTGCCTAGATTTTCCGCCATTTTGAATTTTATCAAAAACCTACTTTTGCGAACTCCTCCTAGACCGTTTGGCCAAATCACACGGGCATTTTTCTGGGACATCTATGGACTACCCCGACCTAAAGTTATTAAAGGATTTTGGATACGTGAAACCGTTTTGAAATGATAAATGTCTAAACTTTTGTGTATTTGCTTTTGTTCTTTTCCTACCCTAAAAGTGTGTGGATCTCAGAAACCATACACCCCCCATCACCCAAACTTTCCACACAGGTTCACGACATCACCCACTACTCAGAGTAAAAAAATTACACCAATCCACCAGACGGTGGCGCTATAACAGCCAATTTCACGTTTGTCGGTCCATAACTTCTGAACTGCGAGCTGTAGAATCAAAATTCCACATCTACTGGTTTCCCTGGAGCATCATGTATCTAACCCACTAGGCCACGCCCATTTCTGTGTGGTAGATTTTCCGCCATTTTGAATTTGATCAAAAACCTACTTTTGCGAGCTCCTCCTAGACCGTTTGGCCAAATCACACAAAACTTTTTCTGGGTCATCTACGGACTACCCCGACCTAAGGTTATTAAAGGGTTTTGGATACGTGAAACCGTTTTGAAATGATAAATCTCGAAACTTTTAATGAAACACACGCCAACACTAAATTGCCCACAACTCATTAACCGGTCAATTACAACTACTGCTGCTACTACTGCTACCACTCCCACTACTACCAACACTACTACTACTACTATTACTACTTCTGCTACTATTACTACTACTACTACTACTACTACTACTACTGGAAGTTGGAATGTAGCATTTTGGGTGGGGTTAATGTGTTTTGGGGTTCTGCATCTGCTGTAACATAATACACAGTTGGTTTAGATGTCACACAGTAATGCCCGATCCACAAAGACTTGACACCCACGTTTGAATAAAAACAAGTTTATGCCATAATAAGGTTACATCCGTGCCTTGTCATTGCTGTGGAAGGATGGTGTAGGGGTAAAGTAGCAGACCCCAAAGCTGGAGGTCCTGGGTTCAAACCACGGCCAGGTAAGTATTTTATTTTTTGAAAATGTAGAATAAAGGTTAATCTGGATATAATTATGTATAACGCTGCTGAATACACACTGTGTACATAGCAGAATAACTGAATATGCCTATTCATGGTAATGTCATATTTTGACGTCATCTTGACATTCCTGTGTAGATGTCTAAATGATCCCCAAATCGGCTGTGATTTGGCCTAGTCCTGGACGTCACTGAAAGATGATATCAGAACATCATCATGATGTAATTGTGTTTGCTGGGAGCCTTCTTTCAGATGAGAGAGGAAAAACATTCCAATACATTATTGTGTCTTCACATGTGAAAGGTCCAAAAAGAGAATTCAATCTGAATTATCCTTGTCACTCATGTGCTCATTGTAACAGCACAACCCACACCAATTAGTTCAAACACCTCCATTCAGGGCATACTTTTAACTCATTGAGTGCCAGCCACTTTTGGAGAACGGATGCTCCCAGTGCCAGAGTTTCAGAGCGTTTTCAGTGATTTCTCGAGGCCCACAGAATATTGTGTGATATTACTATGTAAACACTGAACACGCACAAAGAACGATGAGACTCTATTCTATCATCTGCAAAAAAAAGTTTATTGATCCCATTTTCCGTTCTTTAGTTATGAGCCGGAGAAGATAGCTTGATTCATCCAAAAAGAGCAATTTTTTTCTAGAAGCTGAGATAATTGGCCTTTTGTGAAATTAAACATTTCAAGCACATCACTGACTCTGAAGCTAATCTTTTCTAATGTAGTCACACCTCAAAAATAATTTCCTTCAATAAAACAGTGAAGGCCAGGGAATTCTGTTTGGCAGAATAATATTTTTTAGCTACAACCAGCAGCGCTGGCCCCTGCGTGCGCTGCTGGTTGCAGCTTCTTGCTGGTCTTGATTTGCTGCTGGTGGGCATCGGATATTCTGGCTTGCGTTTGTCAATCCTGTCCTGCTGCCTGGGTCTGTCTGGGTGTTGCGCGCTGCTCTGCGTGCCCCCCCCCCCCCCCGCCCCGCCCCGCCCCGCCTCGCCTCAACTGCACACTCCTCCTCCTGTCTGTGGTGGCTCTCTGCTGAGTTTGCTGTGCGCACAGTGAAGGGACATCGACATCCTGCTTTTTTACAGCGTTCCGCGTGTGTTTGTCACCGGCAACGATGCTTCCAGTTGAGAATAATAACAACTCCACGGTGTGGATGTGCGGATGTGCTGTCCGGCTCAATTGTGGGAGCAGATTGGCTGCTGCAGGCACAGCTGCAGTAACGTGCTTCAGCATATCGATGCATACGGATGCGATGCGATTTCCGTTTCCATAACGACTTCTTCTTTGTTTTTTCCTTGCCTTTCTGTTATGTGGAGAGCACTGTCGCCACCTAAGGGTTCTGTAAAATAGGTTAGACACATCCAATAGCTATAATATTTGTACATCAGAGGCAGAAGGCTTTGATCGACGCCCCACCGTCAAAAAACGCAATTGACGAACATGTCCGTCCTTGGCACTCTACGTTACTATTTGAAATGACGAACATGTCCGTCCTTGGCACTCAATGAGTTAATGTAAAGTGGTGCATTATGTGTGTAATACAAAAATGTCCTTAATGGTAAATGGACTGCATGACAAGCTGCCATGCAGGGTGCTGGCTATAGTCACCAAAAGCAATTTCAGGGATAAACCCCATCAACCTTCTGTAGTGGACGCCCTACGCCCTATGGTTTGATGTGTGTGTGGGAAAGACACAATGACAACTGAAAATTCTGATTTCAGAACACAAAAGCTCCATCATGAGACAAGAACTAACCTCTCCTGTTGCAAAACACGTTCTTGAACACAGCCACGCAATCTCCAGCTAACATTTCCAAGATATTGAAAAAGTTCATGAAACACCGCAAAATAAGGAGGCAGTATGTGGGGTTTTAATTACGGTTACTGACTTACCTGTCTGAAGTTGAAAGTTTTTCATCCCACGTGGGGTTTGAACTTTGAGCGGCAATGGTCTTTAGTTAGCATAAGTCATGTGCTTTACCAAGTGAGCTATCCAGACTGTTGTATTTAACTTTGTAGACCATATTATATGTATCTGCAGAGCCAGAGAAGTACTTGTCGTATTGACAGTATGTTCTACCCAAATACCACTTTCTGTCCAGATACTTAAAGGGATATTGTACACAAAAACTGCTTTCTATCCAAGTACTACTTCAAGTTTCAAGACATCACCCACTACTCAGAGGAAAAAATTACACCAATCTACCAGATGGTGGCGCTATAACAGCCAACCACCACTACTACTGCTGCTGCTGCTACTACTACTACTACTATTGGCTACTAGTGGCGGCTGTGGCTCAGGAGGTAGAGTGGGTTGTCCACTAATTAGAAGGTTGGTGGTTCGTTCCCCGGCTCCTCCAGTCCGCACGTCGAAGTGTCCTTGGGCAAGACACTGAACCCCAAATTGCTCCCGATGGCTGTGCCAGCACCCTGCGTGGCAGCTGGCCGCCTTCGATGGGTGAATGTAGGCACATTGTAAAGCGCTTTGGATAAAAGCGCTATATAAATGCAGTCCATTTACCATTTACCATTTACTATTCTTAGTACTTCTGCTGCTACTACTGCTACCACTCCCACTACTACCAACACTATTACTACTACTGCTACTACTACTACTACTAGTACTGCTTGGAAACCGTCAGGTCACCGGATCTCAACCAAACTTTGTTTACTTGTGCATATACCAAGTCTGAATAAATGTGCACTATCTGACATATACCCCCCAAGTCACCGGAAGCTTGGACCCCGCATCGCCGCTTGCGGCTATATTTTTTTTTATTTTTTTTCTTCTTCTCCGGTAAAACTGTATGTACAGCAGAAACTGTAAGGCTCAGCATAGCCAGACTGGGCACATAGATTGTAAATGTGCCTCACTACTCAGAAACAAAAAATTACCCAATTCGGCCAGATGGTGGCGCTATAACAGACCATTTCGCGTTATGGTCCATATCTTCTGAACCGTGAGGCGTAGAATCAAAATTCCACTTCGGCTGTATTCCCTGGATCAATACGCATCTATCCATATAGGCCACGCCCATTTGCGTGTGCCTAGATTTTCCGCCATTTTGAATTTTATCTAAAACCTACTTTTGCTATCTCCTCCCAGGCCATTTGCCTGAATGAGCCTAAACTTTTTCTGTGGCATCTCTGGACTTACCTGACTCAAAGTTATTAAAGGATTTTGGATACGTGAAACCGTCTTGAAATGATAAATGTTTAAACTTTTGTGTATTTACTTTTGTTCTTTTCCTGCCCTAAAAGTGTGTGGATCTCAGAAACCATACACCCCCCATCACCCAAACTTTCCACACAGGTTCACGACATCACCCACTACTCAGAGTAAAAAAATTACACCAATCCACCAGATGGTGGCGCTATAACAGCCAATTTCACGTTTGTCGGTCCATAACTTCTGAACTGCGAGCTGTAGAATCAAAATTCCACATCTACTGGTTTCCCTGGAGCATCATGTATCTAACCCACTAGGCCACGCCCATTTCTGCGTGGTAGATTTTCCGCCATTTTGAATTTGATCAAAAACCTACTTTTGCGAGCTCCTCCTAGACCGTTTGGCCAAATCACACAAAACTTTTTCTGGGCCATCTATGGACTACCCCGACCTAAGGTTAGTAAAGGATTTTGGATACGTGAAACCGTTTTGAAATGCTAAATCTCGAAACTTTTAATGAAACACACGCCAACACTAAATTGCCCACAACTCATTAACCGGTCAATTACAACTACTGCTGCTACTACTGCTACCACTTCCACTACTACCAACACTACTACTACTACTATTACTACTTCTGCTACTATTACTACTACTACTACTACTACTACTACTACTACTACTACTACTACTGGAAGTTGGAATGTAGCATTTTGGGTGGGGTTAATGTGTTTTGGGGTTCTGCATCTGCTGTAGCATAATACATAGTTGGTTTAGATGTCACACAGTAATGCCCGATCCACAAAGACTTGACACCCACGTTTGAATAAAAACAAGTTTATGCCATAATAAGGTTATATCCGTGCCTTGTCATTGCTGTGGAAGGATGGTGTAGGGGTAAAGTAGCAGACACCAAAGCTGGAGGTCCTGGGTTCAAACCACGGCCAGGTAACTGTTTTATTTTTTGAAAATGTAGAATAAAGGTTAATCTGAATATAATTATGTATAACGCTGCTGAATACACACTGTGTACATAGCAGAATAACTGAATATGCCTATTTATGGTAACGTCATATTTCGACGTCCTCTTGACATTCCTGTGTAGATGTCTAAATGATCCCCAAATCGGCTGTGATTTGGCCTAGTCCTGGACGTCACTGAAAGATGATATCAGAACATCATCATGATGTAATTGTGTTTGCTGGGAGCCTTCTTTCAGATATATGAAAGGAAAAACATTCCAATACATTATTGTGTCTTCAGATGTGAAAGGTCCAAAAAGAGAATTAAATCTGAATTATCCTTGTCACTCATGTGTCCAGCTCAGTGGCCTTGTGGTCTGAATGTCCGTCCTGAGACTGGGAGGTCGTGAGTTCGATCCCCGGCCGAGTCATAGCAAAGACTATAAAAATAAGACCTATTTGCCTCCCTGCTTGGCACTCAGCATCAAAGGGTTGGAATTGGGGGGTTAGATCACCATATGATTTCTGAGCGCGGCGCACGCTGCCGCTCACCGCTCCCCCAGGGGATGGGTCAAATGCGGAGAACAAATTTCACACATTGTGTGACAATCAGTGGGACTTCACCTTTACTTTAGTTCCATTGTAACAGCACAACCCACACCAATTAGTTCAAACACCTCCATTCAGGGCAGACTTTTAATGTAAAGTGG
The DNA here is from genome assembly GCF_964638095.1 of Poromitra crassiceps. Lineage (NCBI taxonomy): Eukaryota > Metazoa > Chordata > Actinopteri > Beryciformes > Melamphaidae > Poromitra > Poromitra crassiceps. The sequence continues at coordinate 22,415,328 of NC_139626.1, forward strand.
TGGATTATGTGTGTAATACAGACATGTCCTTAATGGTAAATGGACTGCATGACAAGCTGCAATGCAGGGTGCTGGCTATAGTCATCAAAAGCAATTTCAGGGATAAAACCATCAACTTTCTGTAGTGGACGCCACTATGCCCTATGGTTTGATGTGTGTGTGGGAAAGACTCAATGACAACTGAAAATTCTGATTTCAGAACACAAAAGCTCCATCATGAGACAAGAACTAACCTCTCCTGTTGCAAAACACGTTCTTGAACACAGCCACGCAATCTCCAGCTAACATTTCCAAGATATTGAAAAAGTTCATGAAACACCGCAAAATAAGGAGGCAACATGTGGGGTTTTAATTACTATTACTGACTTAACTGTCTGAAGTTGAAAATTGTTCATCCCACATGGGGTTTGAACTTTGAGCCACAATAGTCTTTAGTTAGCATAAGTCATGAGCTTTACCAAGTGAGCTATCCAGACTGTTGTATTTAACTTTGTAGACCATATTATATGTATCTGCAGAGCCAGAGAAGTACTTGTCGTATTGACAGTATGTTCTACCCAAATACCACTTTCTGTCCAGATACTTAAAGGGATATTGTACACAAAAACTGCTTTCTATCCAAGTACTACTTCAAGTTTCAAGACATCACCCACTACTCAAAGGAAAAAATTACACCAATCCACCAGATGGTGGCGCTATAACAGCCAACCACCACTACTACTGCTGCTGCTGCTACTACTACTACTACTATTGGCTACTAGTGGCGGCTGTGGCTCAGGAGGTAGAGCGGGTTGTCCACTAATTAGAAGGTTGGTGGTTCGTTCCCCGGCTCCTCCAGTCCGCACGTCGAAGTGTCCTTGGGCAAGACACTGAACCCCAAATTGCTCCCGATGGCTGTGCCAGCACCCTGCGTGGCAGCTGGCCGCCTTCGGTGTGTGAATGGGTGAATGTAGGCACATTGTAAAGCGCTTTGGATAAAAGCGCTATATAAATGCAGTCCATTTACCATTTACTATTCTTAGTACTTCTGCTGCTACTACTGCTACCACTCCCTCTACTACCAACACTATTACTACTACTGCTACTACTACTACTACTAGTACTGCTTGGAAACCGTCAGGTCACCGGATCTCAACCAAACTTTGTTTACTTGTGCACATACCAAGTCTGAATAAATGTGCACTATCTGACATATACCCCCCAAGTCACCGGAAGCTTGGACCCCGCATCGCCGCTTGCGGCTATATTTATTATTGCGATTTTAAAAAATATGGCGATATATTGCGATTTATTACCTTTTTCCAACTGCAAATTATGTCCCCAAAGTAAAAACAAAACAAAAACAAGAACATCTGTTTTATCTAATGAGAAAGTTTCCAGTCTGTTCATCTCACTTCAATGATTTTTATTGCAGCAAAATGGGATTGTCAACAGACGGACATCATAAATGTCACATGCACCTGACAATTTATATCATTAAATATTGCGATACTTGTCATTTGTGCCATCCGACATATTGCCACACAAAATATCACGATACTATGCTGTATTGACCCCCCCCCCCCTCACCCCTAATTTCATATCAGACTCAACCTGCTGAAGGGAGCATTAGAGCTAAATAACTAAATAACTAAATAGCTAAATAACAGAAATCATCTAAATGTACACCTTTTCTCTCATATAACACACAGAGACACAGACAGACAAACACTCACACTCACACACACACACACACACACACACACACACACACACACACACACACACACACACACACACACACAGACACACAAGGTCAGTGAAAGAGAGAAGGGGAAAGAGAGTGTGCATTTCAGCTGCAGTCCCAGCGCTCTCCAATATCAACCCATTTCTTCCTTTCACTGAGGACATGCATTCAGGGTTCCCAAACCGTAAACATCAAATGTGCGTGTGTGTGTGTGTGTGTGTGTGGGTGTGTGTGTGTGTGTGCATGCGCGTGTTTGTGTGTGTGTGTTTGTGTGTGTGTGTGCATGTGTGTGTGTGTGTGTGTGTGCGTGTGCATGCGCGTGTGCGTGTTTGTGTGTGTGTGTGTGTGTGTGTGTGTGTGTGTGTGTGTGTGTGTGTGTGTGTGTGTGTGTGTGTGTGTGTGTGTGTGCATGCGCGTGTGCGTGTGCGTGTGCGTGTTTGTGTTTGTGTATGGCTGCCTCAGTGTTAAACAGTGGCTGGCTGACATGTGACGTGGTCCGGGTCCGGTGTGGAAACGTTACGCGGTGTGGTCACTCGTGTCTCTGGCCAACGCCGAGAAGCTCTACACCAACCAGTTGTATTTACATGTACACACACCTTACTTCCACACCTCATCTCTCTCTCTGTTCACCTTCTCTGTCTCCTCCTGTCTCATCCCCCCATCATCACTCTCTCTCTCTCTGTTCACCTTCTCTGTCTCCTCCTGTCTCATCCCCCCATCATCACTCTCTCTCTCTCTCTGTTCACCTCCTCTGTCTCCTCCTGTCTCATCCCCCCATCATCACTCTCTCTCTCTCTGTTCACCTCCTCTGTCTCCTCCTGTCTCATCCCCCCATCATCACTCTCTCTCTCTCTGTTCACCTCCTCTGTCTCATCCTGTCTCATCCCCCCATCATCACTCTCTCTCTCTCTGTTCACCTCCTCTGTCTCATCCTGTCTCATCCCACCATCATCACTCTCTATCTCTCTGTTCACCTCCTCTGTCTCCTCCTGTCTCATCCCACCATCATCACTCTCTCTCTCTGTTCATCTCCTCCTGTCTCATCCCACCATCATCACTCTCTCTTTCTCTCCATTCATATCCTCTGTCTCCTCCTGTCTCATCCCCCCAGCACTGTCTCTCTCTCTCCGTTCATCTCCACATCACACCTTCTTCAACATCAATTTCAAGGACTTTTCAAGGACTTTCAAGACCCAATTCCCCAAATTCAAGGACCCAACACAGCATAGTTTGAGGCACGGATCAAGGTGAATTACTGTTACAACACTGAGCATTTTTATAATGAGAAGTAGCAGACACTCACGGACATTTAAAAGAGAGAAGCTTGAATGTGTGAACACTTCTCAGCTGTGCTGTGGTAGTTGCAATTGCAACGCTTGTTAGAAAAGATGTTGTCTTCACTCGTGCTCGACGCAGAGGACAATTGGACCGAGGCGGCCCCCTCGTAATTCTCTATGCATGAAAAACCCTTTCAAAAAAGCACTTTCAATGACATGTCTCGTTTCAAAAGCTTTTAATGCCTTCATTTTATTATGATTTTTTATTTATTTATTATTTTATTATTATCTTCACAAATCTTCAGGGATTTCAAGTAAAATTTATTACAAGGCTTTTCCGGACTTTTCAAGGACCTGCAGATGCCCTGACGCTGCCAAATGGTTTGTTTTCACATAATCGTGATCTCATGATCTCGTGCGAATCGTGTGATGGTGATCTTATGCTCTCGTGCGAATCCAGCTGCCCAGCAAGGTTAGATACACTGCTCTCTGCCCCGCCCCCCTCATGTCTCTCTTCTTCTCTGGTTCTGTGGGTGAGAGCGAGGCGAGGTGGCTCGCTGTCATGTCACCATGGGGACATGACAGCGAGGCGAGGCGGCTGGCTGTCATGTCTCCATGGGGACATGACAGCGAGGCGAGGCGGCTGGCTGTCATGTCTCCATGGGGACGGGCTGGCTGTCATGTCACCACGGGGACATGACAGCGAGGCGAGGCGGCTGGCTGTCATGTCACCATGGGGACATGACAGCGAGGCGAGGCGGCTGGCTATCATGTCTCCATGGGGACATGACAGCGAGGCGAGGCGGCTGGCTGTCATGTCTCCATGGGGACGGGCTGGCTGTCATGTCACCACGGGGACATGACAGCGAGGCGAGGCGGCTGGCTGTCATGTCACCATGGGGACATGACAGCGAGGCGAGGCGGCTGGCTATCATGTCTCCATGGGGACATGACAGCGAGGCGAGGCGGCTGGCTGTCATGTCTCCATGGGGACGGGCTCCACAGAGCATCTCAATTACTGAGTGGGACAATTAATAAGCATCAAAGCCTGGTTAATAATTCACCGGCAGCACAGAGCCGGAGCCTGCGGCCCAAAGCACAGCCCGCTGGGCCGCTCAGGTCCGCCTGAGATGGAATGATGGCAGGACACAAAAGAGGACAGGAAAAAGAGGGAACGGCAGTGCTTAGAGGGGGAGAGAGAGAGGGAGGGAGGCAGAGGGAGAGAGAGAGAGAGAGAGAGGGAGGGGGAGGCAGAGGGAGAGAGAGAGGGAGGGAGGCAGAGGGAGAGAGAGAGAGAGAGAGGGAGGCAGAGGGAGAGAGAGAGGGAGGGAGGCAGAGGGAGAGAGAGAGAGAGGGAGGCAGAGGGAGAGAGAGAGAGAGGGAGGGAGGCAGAGGGAGAGAGAGAGGGAGGGAGGCAGAGGGAGAGAGAGAGAGAGGGAGGGAGGCAGCAGGAGAGAGAGAGAGAGAGGGAGGGAGGCAGAGGGAGATAGAGAGAGAGGGAGGGAGGCAGCGGGAGAGAGAGGGAGGCAGAGGGAGAGAGAGAGGGAGGGAGGCAGAGGGAGAGAGAGAGCGGGCAGAGGGAGAGAGACAGAGGGAGGGAGGCAGAGGTAGAGAAAGGGGGGAGAGAGAGAGGGAGGCAGAGGGAGAGAGAGGGGGAGGCAGAGGGAGAGAGAGAGGGAGGCAGAGGGAGAGAGAGAGGGAGAGAGAGAGAGGGAGGGAGGCAGAAGGAGAGAGAGAGAGAGAGAGGGAGGCAGAGGGAGAGAGAGAGGGAGGCAGAGGGAGAGAGAGAGGGAGAGAGAGAGAGGGAGGGAGGCAGAAGGAGAGAGAGAGAGAGAGAGAGAGGGGGAGGCAGAGGGAAAGAGAGAGGGAGGCAGAGGGAGAGAGAGAAAAAGAGAGGGAGGCAGAGGGAGAGAGAGAAAAAGAAAGGGAGGGAGGCAGAGGGAGAGAGCGGGAGGCAGAGGGAGGGAGGCAGAGGGATATGAGTGAGGCAGCAGCAGGACAGACTCTTTCTAGACTTATTCTGCAGCAATGTTCAACAATCATACAGGCAGAGATCCATCGCAGAAGAAGACCACAGTGCAATGCAGCTACAAGACGTGTAGTATAAATACAGTTAATAGCCCTTCCCTGTGGGTTGTTGAAAGGCATATAGTAAATCACTAACTTAAATAAGTAGACGAGGCAGGTTGAGGGGAAGTGGGTATATACACCAAAAAATGTCATTATATATATTATACACCAGGGATGGGCAACTTTGATGACAGAGGGCCAGATTGTGACCGTGCACTTCCACCAGTAGCCTACTACTGTGTAACACCATCACTCCCAAAGTAATCAAAGTTTATTATAGCAACATTTATATTTTTCATATTCAAATTTAGTCATTCTTCCATTCCGATGACACCAAAACTTTGCTCTAGCTTTAAAACAGCCCACTACAGCAATTTGATGGGGTACATATTGTCATATTAATCAGATTAGTAATGTTGCATGTGCAATGTGCATCCTGGATATAATAGTTTGTTACAATAGCGTTAGCTCAAATGCTAATTTTAAACAGTATGTGGATGGACAATGCTAACAGCATTAGCGCCATGTTCTGGGATGTACAGTAAAATAAAAACACAGATTTGGGTGGTCTAACCTAACCTAACCAAAAACATCCGCCTTGTAAAAAAAATACAAAATAAAAAAAATGATTGACCCAGGGGCCACACTTAGTGAGGTCAGGGGCCGCATGCAGCCCGCGCGCCGGCAGTTGCCCGCCCGTTATACACTATATCCGATGGATTTCTCTTTAAGATAACTACTAACTAATCATTTTGTTGGGGTAGGTGTTACTTTTTCCCCCTCACATGACTAATTTTGACTGAATACGTCTCAGTGACTATTGGTTTAAGCCTTAAACTTTAAGGCAAAAGATGAAGAAAACACATAGCCTATTAACGATTGTATTTGACAACGATACCACTAGCCTCTGAACACATCACCCCCTCCCACTAGAGGCTGAGTGAACAGACAGTGATTCATCTAACTCCTGTGGAAACAAACACACCCCTGCTGACCTATAGGATCTCGTCCCACCACCAGAACCTGCGAAAGCGCTACATGACTAAGAAAAGAGCAAGACTCAAGACGAGGACTAAGAAAGATCCAACCCAGGAAGGGGACGGATGTAAGGGCGTGTCAGAGGGAAGCAGACAAAGATGCGAGAGAGACAGCGAGGGAGGATGAGTGGAGGCAGATACCAGGAGGATCACAGAAAAAGCAGGGTGGAGGGAAATAAGCAGAAAGTGGTCATCACCCATTTGGAACAGAACAGGGGGGGACATGTGGTATAAACCATCCTGAACAGAACAGGGGGGGACATGTGGTATAAACCATCCTGATAACATGAAGATCTCACATTCTGTTTTGCTCTATGTATCAGTCTGGACTTCCAGCTGTCCACAGTGATTTCAGGTGTGTGTGTGTGTGTGTGTGGGGGGGGGGGGGGGGCGGGGTATTGCCTTGACAGACAACTCCTTCAGCCAATCAGCATCACCGAATCCAAACCAAATCCACTCGGAACAACAGCGATAACGTATTTTCCGCTGAGAAACTCCACTAGTGCATACTCCTGTTCTTGTTTAATTGTTATTATTGAGTCTATTTCTGCAGTAGCTGCACTTATGGCTGTGTTTACTCTATGAACGTTAATGTTATTACGCGTTAATTCTGGAGACGCCGTCGCCATTACAGCAGAGTGATTTCAAGAGACAGTGGCGCCAACGGAACTCCAAAATGCCTGACCGTCACGTGACTCATGTAGCTATAGTGTGTGTTCCAGGTGTGCCGTTTGAATGCATCAAATCAAGCTGATAATATACCATTTCAAAGTGCTGTACATCACAAAAGGTCCATCTGCTGCAACTCTACAGTGCGGCTTAATCCAGAACCATACTTCTGGGAACTATATTGCGAGGTAAAAAAAAAAAAAAAAATGGTCCATTGAAGAAAATGGAGATGACACAACTCTTATATCTCTATGGTCTCTGCATTACAGTTTTGCCGGCGGAGTTCCTGATTGGCCAGTTACGTTGTCAACTACGGCGCAGGTCCCTGATTGGCCCAGTTACGTTCTAATTTCTGGAACTTGCTGGAGGCGGGTGGAAGTCCAGACTGATCACTGGGGGCGTCTGGGTAGCGTCGAGGCAAAAGCACTCGCCCACCACCGTGGAGACCCGGGTTCAATTCCCGGCAGCGGCACCTCCGGCCGGGCAGGGAGGGGGCGCCAGAGTGCCGCGGGGCAGAGCTATTGATAAGCCGGCTGGATGATCAATGAGCAGTGGTCAATCAGCAGAGTGATCCATATGCTCTGACCTTACTCTGTGTGTGTGTGTGTGTGTGTGTGTGCACGCATGTGTACATATGCATGCACATTTATACATTCACTCAAACATGTGTTGGTGTACTGGTATGTGTTAATTAAAGATTGAGATTACAATGTCCTTTATTACATGCTTATTGCATGCTGTGTACTAGGTTACTATATATGTAACCTGTTACATATAGTCACAGGTTACATAACAGCACATTAAATCCCTCTTATATGGGCCGTCCCTACAGGAGCTAGTGGAATGCTTGTTGTCCTGAGATCACCTTCATCACAGCTAACATCAAGTCAAGTAGGACAAGAGGACACAGTATGTGACTGTGGACAAAGGCCCAAATGGACACTAAAACAAAGCTAGCCAAAGGGAAAACACGCTGAAGTCTAAACATTATTCCTTGTTGAATTCCTGTTGTGTTTCCTTTACAAATGTAATTGTAACGGGGGAAAGGCAAGAGGCGCCTCATATCTATTCTCTTTCAGGCCAAAGAGCCAGGAGGAATGTGAGGAATGGAGCACGGACAAATACAGGTCCACCCAGGAGGACGACTGACTCAGGCTGACCTAGTGCGTGTCCAGGCACAGTCACACACACACACACACACACACACTGACTCAGGCTGACCTAGTGCATGTCCAGGCACAGTCACACACACACACACACACACACACACACACACACACACACACACACACACACACACACACACACACACACACACACACACACACACACACACACACACACTGACTCAGGCTGACCTAGTGCATGTCCAGGCACAGTCACACTCACACACACACACACTGACTCAGGCTGACCTAGTGCATGTCCAGGCACAGTCACACACACACACACACACACACACACACACACACACACACACACACACACACACACACACACACACACACACACACACTGACTCAGGCTGACCTAGTGCATGTCCAGGCACAGTCACACACACACACACACACACACACACACACACACACACACACACACACACACACACTGACTCAGGCTGACCTAGTGCATGTCCAGGCACAGTCACACTCACACACACACACACTGACTCAGGCTGACCTAGTGCATGTCCAGGCACAGTCACACACACACACACACTGACTCAGGCTGACCTAGTGCATGTCCAGGCACAGTCACACACACACACACACACACACACACACACACTGACTCAGGCTGACCTAGTGCATGTCCAGGCACAGTCACACACACACACACACACACACACACACACACACACACACACACACACACACACACACACACACACACACACACACTGACTCAGGCTGACCTAGTGCATGTCCAGGCACAGTCACACACACACACACACACACACACACACACACACACACACTGACTCAGGCTGACCTAGTGCATGTCCAGGCACAGTCACACTCACACACACACACACACACTGACTCAGGCTGACCTAGTGCATGTCCAGGCACAGTCACACACACACACACACACACACACACACACACTGACTCAGGCTGACCTAGTGCATGTCCAGGCACAGTCACACACACATGAATGGATAGCCGCAGGGGACCGTACAGGTGACAGACACAGTGTTGAAAGATGACAGAGGGGTTAGAGTCTATAGCAGACCTGGGTAAGTGTGTGGCCCGCGGTGGAATTGCAAAAAAAACAAAAACAAAAACAAAAACAAAAAAACTTAACACTGCACCTGAACGCAACATGCAAGATACCCGCTGAACAAGTGTCCAAATGTTCATGTCATTCTGGCCAATACTCCACTTCTGTTATAACATTTCAGTCTGGAATATGGAATATCTTTCAATAATCTTTATGACTAAAAGGCTCAAAGTAATCTCATGTGTAAGAAATGACTTCTACATTGAAGTAAAAATGTAAATAATGAACTTGTTGGTTTTGGATTTTTTTTAGCTTCAAGAGTCCATTTTTGTTTGTATGACCCTCAACACACACAGGCTTTGAGAATCCCGGCCAATTACTGATACTTATGCTTAAATTAACCCACTCATATTCTGGTTTATTTCAAGAAAAACATTTTGGCTCGTGGAAATTCTAATTGGCTGGTAACTTTAAAATCTAGCAGCCATATTGGCAGGTGGTCAAAAAAGTTAATTTCAAGCCCTGCAGGGAGAGCAGGTGGTGATAGAGGAGTGAGTGAGAAAAGGATCAAATATTGGTGTTTAAGACTGAATGATGACATCACAACTGTTAATATAAAATGACTTATTCCTCTAAACCTGACTTCAAATGCCCCAAATTTTTTCACGCCGGTGCCATTCGGCCCCCAACCCTCAGCAAAATCTGGCCCTCTGGTAGCGAGGACATTTTTTTGTGGCCCTCTCTATCATCAAAGTTCCTGGGTTACGGCATGACAATATTTGTTCGGCCCCCGGCAACAATCTGGGTTTCTCATGTGGCCCCCCATGAAAAATAATTGCCCACCCCTGGGTTAGGGGTACATGGCTGTATTGGACCAAACCAGACTAGACCGGACCCACACACGCATGCACGCACATGCACACACACACACACACACACACACACACACACACACACACACACACACACACACACACACGGACGACTGACATGAGCAATGGATTGCAGAGTCAGGAATCGCACTGCTGCCCTGCCAAAGATAGTGAGAAGACTGTGGTGATGATATGAGCGCTCCCGCTGCTCTGAATCAGATGCATCAGAGTGAAGGGAGGACACACACACACACACACACACACACACACACACACACACACTGTTTGACATTTGGTGGGACTGTCTTAGCGTAGAGGTGAGACGAGCGTGTGTGACTGCAAGGCCCGACCTGAACGGAGAGATGCTCTGGAAACCATTTTCAGGACGACTAAAAGTTTTAAACAACTTGTTTTTCTTTTCACACACATACATGGCACGGTGGGTCAGTGGTTAGCACTGTCGCCTCGCAGAAAGTCGTGGGTTTGAATCTCCATCCCGGTCGTTTCTGTGTGTGCATGTTCGCACCGTGTTTGCGTGGCTTTCCTCCCACAGTCCAAAGACATGCTGTGTTTATCGTAATGTAATTTAGTAAAATGTGTATAATGTTTATGTAACCGATGTTGTGTGTACACATATGATGTATTATGACTGTGATGATGCTATGTAAAGCCCATGCGTGTGATAAGGGGTTATGAACATGACTGGACTGAACACACACACATACACACACACACACACACACACATGTTTGACATTTGGGGGGACTGTCAGGTGAGACGAGCGGTGTGTGACTGGAAGGCCCGACCCGAACGGAGAGATGTTCTGGAAACCCTTCAGGATGAATAAAAGTTAAAAACTTGTTTTTGTTTGCACACATTTAGGCATACTCACTGACACACACTCCCATAACACACTCATCAAAAAATCAATCAATCAATCAATCAATAAACAGACAGACACATACCCAGTCTTCATAGTGCCTGGTGCCATTCTGCAACAGGTCCTCCAGCTGGATGGTGCAGTTGGCCACGAAGTCGTCGTAGCCGATGGGGGCGTCGTGGAAGACAGACAGCTCCAGGCTTCGGCCGGCGCGCACCTGGCTGCAGAACTCCTGGTGCCATGCCGGGCTGTTGGTCTTGGTCCTGGTGGCCGTCTGGCCCAGCCGCGTCTGGTCAAGGTTCAGGGCCAGGTAGGGGTCCAGCAGGAAGGAGCCGCTCTTACCCACAGCATGACGCAGGGCCCAGGGGGTCGGCTTCAGGTCCACCGCCTCACACACCCGCACCTTCAACAGACCACTGAACACAGGCATGGTGTGTGTGTGTGTGTGTGTGTGTGTGTGTGTAGGCTATAGTCTGCCCGTTCCTCTTGTAAACTGTGTGTTTCCTTCCAATGACTGGAGTCACTGCACAGTCCTGCTACATCCCATAATGCCACTGGCTCCTTGCTCCTTGGGCACTCAGTCTGATACAGCCATATCAGAACACTGTTGTTATGCACGAACACACACTCTCTCTCTCTCTCTCTCTCTCTCTCTCTCTCTCTCTCTCTCTCTCTCTCTCTCTCTCTCTCACACACACACACACACACACACACACACACACGGGGAAAACGCAGCAACGCGGACACACACAGGAGAGGTCCCTTGTTTGTTTACAGTCGATCCCGTGCGCCAGATTCCTGTTTGGGCGGAAAAGAGTCCGGGGTCTAAACGGCGGTGAGAGAGAACATGCGTTAACGGGTTCCGGTTGGGATCACCGGAGAGACTCCCACCCGCCTTGTCTGTCCCGGGTCAGGGGGGAAGAGAGCGCGAGCAGCCGCGCCTAGCCATCCGGGATCCGCGCTCCGTTTCCACCCCTCTCCGCCGCGGCTCGTGCGCTCCCTTTGGGGATAATCTCCTCGCTTCGGTCGCACGGTACCGCGATATCTGCGCGTGCTCTCGGATAGGTGTGCCTTTTCAAACCCAATGCGTCGTTTCAGGCTCACGAGCACCCTGAATACATAACTAACGTAACGGTGCTCCCGAGGTGTTTTTCCCTCTCGGTCCTGCGCGCGCCCCCCGTTTCCCGTCTCTCTCTCCTGAATCCGCGAGTGAGCGCGAGCTTCAGGAAATGCGCAAAACGCGTCAGCCGCGCCGCCGGCCCCCTGCGCCGGATGAGTGTGTGTGACTGCAGATGGAAGATGTGTTTGTGCTCAAAGGGTGTGTGTGTGTGTGTGTGTGTGTGTGTGTGTGTGTGTGTGTGTGTGTGTGTGTGTGTGTGTGTGTGTGTGTGTGTGTGTGTGTGTGTGTGTGTGTGTGTGTGTGTGTGTGTGTGTGTGTGTGTGTGTGTGTGTGTGTGTGTGTGCGTGCGTGCGTGCGTGCGTGTGTGTGCGTGTGTGCGTGCGGGGTGGACTGGAATTCACCCGCGGGCATGCAGTGTGTGTGTGCGTGTGTGTGTGTGTGTGTGTGTGTGTGTGTGTGTGTGTGTGTGTGTGTGTGTGTGTGTGTGTGTGTCATTCATGGCCAGAATCAGACACCCAATATAGTCAATCAGCCAGTCCTTGCCTTATGCATGGTCACAGATAGCCTATACAGAGAGAGATTACAGAGAAGAAAGGAGCGAGTGAAAATGATGGAGGAAGAGGATGCTGCTAACGATGATGTTATGGAGGGGAAAAACTAAATAATCCTAAAATGTTAGAAAGATAGGCTACAGATACCAGAGTGAAACTGAACTAAAGTTCCTAGGAGAGATACATCATAATAAGGTCATAAGCTACTGTGACTGTGAGTCCCTGTAGGAGTATCCTACTGTAGGAGGATGAGTGCTGCAGGCAGTGTGTGGGAGGTTGGCTGGTAGACAGAGGGCCAAGATGTTCCCCACTCTGCACAGAGCTCTGTCTGTCAGTCTGTCTGCCTGTCAGTCAGTCTGTCTGTCTGTCTGTCTGTCTGTCTGTCTGCCTTCTGTCGGTCTGTCAGTCTGCCTGCCTGCCTGTCTGTGTGTTTCACATTATGAAAACACATGCCATACACATCCAGTCATCACCCTGATGCTGATGGTCAGTTGGCTGGTTCAGAATGAGTGGCAGGTGGGTCACCATGGTGACTGTCACTCTCCATCGGCTGTGATGTGGTGAGGGCGGTGTACCTTTTCAGACTTCTGACTGGCTCACACACACACACACACACACACACACACACACACACACACACACACACACACACACATACATCAACGTCCATCCAGGCCGATGTGTAGAAGAGAAGAGAAAGAAGAAAACACAATACAATACAATACAAAATACAATACAATACAATAGCATTATGTTAGCCAATTGTAGACACTTTTTAATAGCTAAGCCATATGCATCATCACACTGAAGCTCTTGCATGCAGAGATACAGACGGTGCACTGATTCCAACATGTGTGTGTCCCAATGCAGACTGACTGGCCAACGTGTTTGTTGTCTGCCTTCCCCTCCTCGGTCCTCAATGCGTGCATTGTGCATATTAAGCTGCTGCTGACCGGGTCAGCCTCCTGCACGCCAGCCTGGATAGCTGCACAGCTGCGCCATCTAGTGGCTTCCGGTGAACGATGACACAGGCAGGACATGACGTAACGCAACGCTGAAGGTTGCGTGCGTGTGGGCGTGCGCGGGGGGGGTGGGGGGGGGGGGGGCTCGAGTATGCTGCGTTTAAGTGCTCCTCGTACACTCATGCTTCTGTCAAGCCTTGTCCCCGTCAAGCACATTGCTCAGACGCAGAATGAAGAGAACACACCATGGACTGTATAGAACACACGCATCAACAATGTAAATTATGTTTCAATGGGTTTGACAAACAGAAAAGTGACAACGCTAAACAGTGACAATAAAAACACATAGGCTATAGCCGAATATAATACTAATCAAAATATAGTTGTGTTTTGTCAAAACATATAACTCTCCACCCATCTTTAAGGGTATCGTTTTCTAACTAGTTGCCCTTCGCGATATTTCTAGCCGCATTTACCACTTTGTTGGATCATTTCATTCAACATTCATTCATTGAGACATATTGAAATGTTTCAAAACAATTGAGAAAAACACAGTAGTGTAACCGAGCGTTTTGGGTTCTTTATATATTGTTTATGTGTTGGAATAATGAGTCAGAGACTCTTCTTCTGGGGGCGTGGCGCTGCTGTGCAGTTGAAACGCGGCCACGCGGTCTCTGAAAACTAGGGAAAGATACCGTTTCTGGCTACACAAATAAGCATCGTACTCATAAACTGAAAGTTAACAAACACCGTTGCCACTCCGTTATGAGGGAAGACACCCGTGGCTACGTGAGTACTTTTGTCTTTGTGATTCGTGCATGTTTGAAGCCCGTCGAGCTTGTTTTGGGTCTGACTTCCACCGAGAAGGGCAAGCCGTGCGCAACTCTAGCTAAAGAAGAATCCATTTAGAGTTGCGTGTCGCGGCTAACTCCACGTGCGGTGATTAGCCAGTTAACTTTACCCACTACACAGCTAAGCTAACCAAACAGTGCCCACCACGGTCCAACACGTTCAAATAAGTAAAAATTGCGGGTCAGAGACCACCACTGCCACCAATGTAACCGAGCGTTTTGGGTTCTTTATACTGTATATTGTTTATGTGTTGGAATAATAAGTTGTCAGAGACCGCTTGTTGTTGGGAGCTGCTGCCACTTCTTTTACTTGGTCAGGGGCGAGAGAGATACAGAGAGTGAACACACTGTTCACTTCCTCTTCCGGACTTCACAATAAGAGTAGACATTAACATAGAACAGTCTGCTACAGTAGCATTGCTATTTATCTCGCCACTGTGTGGTAGGAATGGTGGTAGGCTACTCTGAGCAGTAAAAGTAATGTTCATTATTGACTCGAATCTTTTTTATGACAGCTAAACCAGTATCCTATCAGTCAGGATGGCCGAGCGGTCTAAGGCGCTGCGTTCAGGTCGCAGTCTCCTCTGGAGGCGTGGGTTCGAATCCCACTTCTGACATTACTGTTTTTGCACTGGACATGTTCTGTTTACCAGAATCAGCTTTATTGGCCAAGTATGTGCACATACAAGGAAATTGGCTCCGGTTCGCATTAGCTCTCACACAAAACAGCAGTGAATGGTCAGTCTGAGACAGGCAAGAGTAACAGGCAAAGGATAGTTAAACATTTACATTAACTGCTATATACAACAACAACAACAACAACAACAACAACAACAATAATAATATTAATAATAATAATAATAATTATTATTATTATAATCATAATCATAATTATAATAGGTCTATGAACAAAATCGTCTATTTTTGAATACGTGTATCGAAGGACAGTATGTACATTATATGAATGTATAATCATATCATATCAAATCATATATCATCACCATATTGTGATGAACTTCACGCAGTGGGGTCTGGAGGTCCCCCAGCAAAATGAGGAATAGCCTCCACAGTACTTTCCTTTCAATATTATTTCACCCACTAGAGGTCAGCAGATGACAGAAGGCTGTGTCTGTTCCAAAGGCTCCAGTCTCCACACCAGCTGTTGTGTAATTTGTGGCAAGTCCGCGAAAACCTTCTCAGATGGCTGTCAGAGGTCTAATGCATACTAGATATACTGTAGTTGGGGTCCTTAATATCAGTAAGAAAAACTTTAGGAACATCTGGACTAGGCTGCATCAGCAAACAAACTAGGCAAAAAAAAAAAACAAGATGATACTGACTGGATTCAATTACAAGTGTTTTCCTTATCCCATTATCCCAATATATTGTAAGCCTACTGTGAGCTATATTTATGTTTTTGAGTGCAGTCCCTTTAAACAACTAATCCAATTAAGAAAATAACTTGTACAGATATTGCAACAAATAAATCCACATACTGTAGGAATATGATAAGTATGATCAATTCACTTTAAACTCACTATTAGGTTACTCCAGACACACTCTGCTAAATTGATTTGTTTTCCTATAGGGAAGAGTGAGCACAATGACAATCATATAAAATTTATTTATTTAGGCCAATATAAAATACCAACACATTTATTCAACATCAAATCGAACACAAATGATGACAGAAGCATCACAGACTTACAGTCGACATTACGTGGACATGAAATAAAAGCAGCTCTGTGTAGTGTAGAAGTGAAGGTTAAGCAAACACAAATAAATTCATAAACATACAAATAGACAGACGGGGAGGTATGAGACTTCGGTGCATATTGATTGTCTACAGCAGTGGTTGTCGGAGGTCCGCAGGGAACATCCAGGGGACATTCCCACGCAAAACGAGGACCAATTTCACTATAATAATAATAATAATAATAATAATCATAATAATAAATCGTACCAAATCAGAGAATGTAGGCTATAAGGATGATTATTTTAGTCGCAGCTTTCACTCTCATCATCACATTCATGTAAAAACATCCCGCATGACGAGGTTGTCTTGTTGGATGGGGGGCCGTGGCCTAATGTGGATTTCCTTGACATGAAAACGGTTAAAGATGCAGTCTAGGTGGACAGAAGCTTTTGGTGCACCCTGACAGCATGCAGTAATGGAGGCCTGCCTGGTGGTAAATAGAGGTGAGTGAACTATGACCTCCAGTCGGTGATTATCAAGGCAAACAACCATAAACATCTATAATTTCAGGAAAGCATTCATATGTGCCCTCCTTACTGCAAAATGTCACATCGGTTTAATATGCTATAATATTCTTATTTCTATTTAGAAAGTTCTATTCTGTAAAACAAACGGTGGGTTAACTGCGTTTAGGTGCGTTTTTAGCCCATCCCCGAGTCCTTCATCATTCTTGTCTCCGGTACAGTTAACGGTATTTCCACAGCGACCGTCACACATCTCAAAGCATCCATGCGTGTCCTTTTTTAGGTTAAAGTTCAGACATCGAAGTCAGAGTCGCTGTCCGTTATCGAGAGGAGCGTCTCTCCGTGCACACGTTCCGCGCTCCCGTCAGGACTGCACTCTCCTCTGGTACGGGCACGCGCAGTGTCAGGACGCATCCCGTGGTGCTGCAATCTGAAATGACGAGGGGGGGGAAGTGGAGACCTTTAAGGGGCGGCTGTCACAGATCAAGAGTTATTATTCTGAAGTGAAACTAAATGTTGGATGTTGTGTCTGTGTGTGTGTGTGTGTGTGTGTGTGTGTGTGTGTGTGTGTGTGTGTGTGTGTGACAAAACATAGCAACCATGGGCTACCTCATGCAACTCAAGCCCATTCGAGGAAACTGCATCTTTCAACAGCCCAAGTTTGGCAGGTTTAAATATGTTTTTGATATCGTCAATCTCTGGCAGATGTTCAGCTGTGTAACACTGCGGATGACATCATCACTGATGACATCATCACTGAACTTATAGCCTGAGTTAGGAACGATGACATCACTGATGACATCATCACTGATGACGTCCATCATATTCGTTATCCATTCCTCCTGACTGACAATTCCTGACTGACTGACTGACTGAATGAATGAATGACTCACTCACCGCAAAAAGCCTTGTCTTGACCACGCGCTGCACACGCACGTGGTAAAAACGTGTGTTAAAATTCATGGACTAAACTAGACTGCTGTGAAACAACAAAGCAAATAAAATCGGAAAACAAAACAGAAGTGCAATTTGAGCATGAAACTATATTTAAACTTGCTAGCGATACCCAATGTCAATATGTAGCCTATTGGCACCCAAATAGCAGCCATTCATGCAAGGCAACACGTTGTGCTCTCTCACTAAAGGATTGATTAAGCCAGGGGTTCCCAAACCTTTTCATCTTGGGACCCAAAAGATAAATAAACTCACAGAAAACATATGGTAATGAGTTGCCATGACGACCAGTCGGCGACCCACCCCCCACGGGTCCGCGACCCAAATTTGGTCCCGAGTCCCGAGCCATAGTTTGGGAAACACTGGATTAAGCCATTCCACTGAAACACTGACCCTGAAGGACAGAGACTTGAGCAGGTCAGATTTAAAGAAAGAAAAGGATAAACCTACAAGCTGACACTGGAAAATAGCCGTGCGCTCTTGCATGAATGGCCCTTTTACGCACAACCTTTGACGCACAACCTGACTTTTAAATATAGACATGAATAAGCAAGTGTGTAAGTAGGCCAGCTAAGTAAAGCACGTAGGCTTTCTTTTGGACCTTGTGACTACATTCAGTAGAAGTCAGACATCACCGTACCTGTTTTTGGCCGCTGCCGCCCGGTCTCTCTGTCTCCGGTTTTTGAACCAGTTGCCAACCTGCGTCGGTGTCAGCCCGGTGGCGTGCGCCAGCTCCCGTTTCTTCCCGGGGTTCGGGTACGGGTCCTGCAGGTACCACTCTCTCAACAGTCCGCGCGTGCGCTCTTTGAAGCAGTGCGTCTTCTGCTCGCCGTCCCAGATGGTCCTCGGTAACGGGAACTTCTTCCTCACGCGGTACTTGTCCACCGGCCCGAGCGGCCGCCCCCGGAGCTTCTCGGCCTCCCGGTAGTGTGCCTCGAGCCACATCGCCTGCAGTTTACCGTGAGAGGCGCGCGTAAAGCGATACGTCTCCAGGATGCGATACAGCTCGCGGAAGCACCCGGTGTGATAGGCCACCAGGGCGCGAGCTCGCTGCACGGACTCCTGCTCGGAGACGGAGTCGCGGCCGCCCGTGACCGTCACCGGGAGAGACCAGAGGAAGCGGGCCAGCCGCGCGATGTCGCCGGTCTCCTCCAGAGTCTCGCAGACGCTGGCGACCTGCGCCGCCGAGAAGCGGAGTCCTGGGAGAGCCAGGGGAGGGCAGGGCTCCTGCGGGGACCGGGAGCGAGCCAGGAGAGAGGCTCCGTCTGTGAAGAGAGGCAGGAGGAGACGGGAGGCGGAGAGAAACTCGAGTGGTGATCGGAACACCATCTCCAAGAGGTGAAACTGTGTATTCCCTGGCGGACTGACAGAGAAAGTGCTGAAGTCTGACTCTTTAGCTCGCCTGGGAGTCAAGGCGGGACTCTGAGGCTCACTCCTCATTGGACACCCTGGTGCTGATGCAGGGTTGTCATGGCAGCACTGTCAATCAATCACCGACCAAGCAAGCTTTATCTCCCGCCTTTACGCACACGCTGTGGGCTCGCACTCACTCAGCATCTGTTTCACAGTCTTCTTTTTCTGGCTTGCTTTGCTGAATAAATATATAACACATAAATAAAGACAACAGAGTGCATATCCTTCACAATATGAGACCTGTGTGTGTGTGTGTGTGTGTGTGTGTGTGTGTGTGTGTGTGTGTGTGTGTGTGTGTGTGTGTGTGTGTGTGTGTGTGTGTGTCTGTGTGTGTGTGTGTGTGTGTGTGTGTGTGTCAGGGAGAGAAAGCGAGAGAGAGGATGTGAGGAATGAAGGAATAAAGAATAAATAGCAAACTAACTAGAGCTTAGGCCCCTTACTGTCATCTACTCACCCTCATTGAAACATTACCAGTCACCAGTGACTTCAGTTGTAGGCTATACTTAAGTCAATGGTGACTGGTTTTCTCCTGAGTTGGGCTGGCAACCTGTGTTATATCGACAGCCTGTGTTTCAACTGGCATGAGGAGGAGTAGATGATGCCAGAATTTTCATTTTTGGGTGAACTGTTCCTTTAAGCAGGGTGTAAGGGTGTTGATGATGATGATGATGATGATGATGAACAACAAGAAACTATATTATTAACTATATAAACTATATATATATATATATAAACTATATAAAGCAACTATATATATTAACTATATATAAAGCAACTATATATTAACTATAAAGCAACTATATATTAACTATATAAAGCCGGTTGTATCTGCAACAATGAAATCATCATGACGCACACACACACACACACACACACAAACACACGAACACACAAACACACACACACACAAACACACACACACACACACACACACACACACACACACACACACACACACACACACACATTACTGCTATCAAATAAATGTCACAACCCCGGGGATCCTGACCTGCATGCCGGTAAGCTGCTTGCTTCACTAACGTACCCAGTGTGATTGCAAATCTCAGCCAGGCCCGAAAGCGTATGTTTCTCTAAGTGGTATACCGCCATTGTAATCACTCTTTCTATTCTCTAATATCCATAAGTTCAGCAATAAGCCGCGCACCATTCTATTACCTAGGATTAGCATTAGGCCTATAGCGCCTGCTAACATTAGTCTAATAGAAGAGCATATTCAATCAACATTAACACATTTTGGTTAGACTAAAGCCATATGCTCCGGACTATGGCACTCTTTGTGTGTGTGTGTGTGTGTGTGTGTGTCTGTGTGTCTGTGTGTCTTGTGTGTGTGTGTGTCTGTGTCTTTGTGTGTGTGACGATGCATACAGTATGGTCACACACAAAATACCCGGGGGCCAGCTGCTTCTCGCATCAAATGGGTTATAAAAAAAACTAGAACGACCGCACCGCGGATTTATGCCTCCGCCATTAGTTCATTCTTGAGTCCAAATCGCCATTTGAGGCAAATTGGAAGAAATTCCGTCAAGGAGCGTTAGAGAGCTTGGAAATTGGGTGTGTGAGGTCACAGTGACCTTGAACTTTGACATTTAACCATCAAAATCTAATCAGTTCATCCTTGAGTCCAAGTCGATGTTTGAGGGAAATTTGATGAAACTCCGTCAAGGCATTCCTGAGATATCGCATTAACAAGCTTGACAATGGCGTTCTAGAGGTCACAGTGACCTTGACCTTTGACCACCAAAATCTAATCAGTTCATCCTTGACGCCAAGTCGATGTTTGAGGCAAATTTGATGAAATTCCGCCAAGGCATTCCTGAGATATCGCATTAACGAACATCGGACGGACGGACGGATGGACATACGTACGGACGGACGGACGGACAACCCGGATCCATAATGCCTCCGGCCTGGCTATCGCCGGCGAAGGCATAAAAATCACATACAATACAATTGTGTAAGGATTTTGTTTACCATCTGAAAACATTAGTTCCACCTGCGTAGTTCCTACATGGTGCTTGTCTACAAACTGTATGATAGTGCTGTTATCATTAGGTGAACGGAAAAAAAATGCAAAGTGAACTTGCTTGATTAACCCATATTGTGAGGGCCACATAATACTGTATTTTGAGAGACAAGCTGTGGGCCGTTTCAAATTGGCCCCCGGGCCGGACTTTGGACATGGCCGGAATTTGGACATGGCTGCTATAGGAGGACAATGGACACATCGGCCTCTCTTGAGTGACGGTCATGGCCAGGGCTCCTCCAAGTTTAAAAGACGTGTTCTAAGCATAGCAAAAAGACACTTGAGAAAACACTCCCTTTTGCTCATCATCTTGTGTGGGGTGGGCATAGGGCAGGGGACAGGGGTGGGCAATTATTTTTCCTCTGGGGGGCTAAATGAACCACCCAGATTATTGCCAGGGGCCACAAAAATGTCATGTCGTAATGTCTAATTTCATCACTAGATTAAATGATAGAAACCATACGGTGCACTTATTCTTCAACATTTATTATATTGAAAATCACTCCAAACCGCTAATTTAGGTCATCTCATTCAATGTTCTTAGCTTCATAAGCAAAATGGTGTGGTTTGTCTTAGACTTCCTGGGCCAGGCAGAACCCTCATGAGGGCCGGTTCTGGCCCCCGGGCCGCATAATGCCCAAGGTCTGGTGTAGGATCTGTGTGTGGTGTGGTGGTGGGGGAAGGGGGCGGTGATGATGTTGCCAGTGACAAGTAAATTCGGCTACATCTCCTTTCAGCAGCGGGGAACAATTAGCGGAGAGGAGAAAGCGGGGCCAGGCTGGAGGAGGATGGGTGAGGCGCTGAGGGGCGGCTGCAGGGCCACAGTGAGGATATGAAGTGAATCCTCATCCCCCTGTAAACAATAGCACTGCTCCTAATTAACCCCTCCACTGACCTCCACAACTTAACATCGACCCCTTAAACCCAGAGACTTTAACCCCCACAACTCCTCCACCCACCCCCAATCCTCATCTCATGGAAGACCGCTGCCCACCCGCCCCCCCACCCACCTCCTTAGTGTAGAAGCACGCGCGCACACACATGCGCGCACACACACACACACACACACACACACACACACACACACACAAACCCCAACTCCTCGTTAAGCCCCTAATCACTTCCTGAGTCTTTGTTGTGCTTTTGTGCTCTCGCAGGGCTCTGGGAGAGTTTTATGGACAATAGTATAAAAAGGAGGGGGGTTATGGGGGGGTGCTGAGAGGGGAGAAATGGGGACAAAGACAAGCATGCTCAGAAAGGAGTGCTTGTCCTCTGTGCTGTTGCCTATAAACCAATCACCTCTGGAACAACAATATCAAGGTGTGTGTGTGTGTGTGTGTGTGTGTGTGTGTGTGTGTGTGTGTGCGTGCGTGCGTGCGTGCGCGAGTGGAGTTCTTCACCCCCCCACCTTCAGCATTGAAGGCGGGTGGCCCTTAGCAGTAGTGCCAGATTTCAAATATCTTGGAAGCATCCTGTCTGAAGACTGTAGCACAGCAGGGACATTCAAAACGGATAAAGCCTGCCTCAGCCTCCTTTCGTGTATATTGATAGACTGATGGACTGCTGTCAGTGTGTATATTGAGATTTTAGTCCAGGAACACCCACTAAGGCTGTGAAGCCTCTAGTGGGGCGGCATAGCTAACCTATTGTTCATTTTGGGATACAAGGGCCAAATTTGGCACAGATTAAGCTTAATATATTATGTAGAAGACATCTGGATGTTGGGGCATTGCAGATTGGCATTCTGATGACCATTTTCCAAAATGGTCACCAGCCGTTACTGGCACTTTGGTTTCCAGGTTTTCAGCACCACAAACATGATACAATTTAAAGTAAAAATGTGTTTTATTAAGAAGTAAGGTGAAATGAAAGAAGATGCCGCAAAATGGTGAGATTGTCTCTACATGTTATAGCGATAACTGGATTAAACTGTATAGTGGGGCGGCATAGCTCATATCATAACAATTGTTAATTTTGTGATAAAAGCACAAAATTTGGCAGATGTGTTGATAGGATAGATATATTTGGAAGAAACTGGATTTGAGCCATCACAAACTGGCCGTAGCAGCCATTTCTCAAAATGGCTACCAGCGGTTGGTCAAACTTTCCTATCCCATTGGCACATGCAATAACAATAAGCATTGTAACTCTAGTTCAGTGATCACAAGCGGAGCCATTGACATGGGCTTATGCTCAAAGGGCGGACCCAGGAAACTCCACCCATCTCACCCAATGTCATTTAAACAAGTAAATCGCCTTACTGATGCATGTTGGAGGAGAAAAATGTGTTTCAGAAAGTCGGCTTGGCAACTTTTAGACTGAAGAAAATACCAGTAGTTTGTGGAGTGGGATTTTTGGCCAATCTAAAAGGAGCTATACAGAGGGGGCGAGAGCCCAACATTATCCCCACTCTGCCCCAACACCAGCCAACCCAGGGGCTGGTCTCTAATGAGCTGCAGCACGAGAGACAATTCCACATACTGTAGGTCTTATGAATCAGAAATGAACCTGAGAGCATGAGAAGGCAAAGAAAAGCATATCCAGACAGGCAAAAAAAAAAGGATGGATAGAGCACGAGCACCCCCAGGATGCTGCCCCAGAGGTGCGTCCCCTCGGCAACCGCACAAGAAACACAGGCCTGGCAGGTCAATTTCTCACCAGGCTCGTGCAGCACTGAGCACCTGACTGGAGAAAGACCTGACAGAAAACGGATTAATAGGACAGCGCGTCACCCAGGATGCCAGGCATGTCTGTTCCTCACAGGTCTCATGCACCAGTATTGGGCACAGACTCAGAGAAAGACCCACACATCGATCCAACAGGTAAAACCTGATGAATGGACAGGGCCTCGTCCAGGACGCCGCTGTGCAGATCTCCTCCACACCTGTTCCATCGAACAGAGCCGTAGCCATGAGCGTAGCCATGAGCCTACACTTCATGTAGAGTGCTCATGGATGACAGCAGGAGGGTCTCTACCCACGAACACGTAAGCCTGTGAAATCCCATCGCAGAGCCAGTGAGCCAGTCTCTGCTTTGACTGAGGTTTGCCAACCACTCTATCAGCATAGCACACAAACAGCTGATGCGCGCACCTCACCCTCGCTGTGCCTTCCACATAACGCGCATGTGGGGCAAAGACAGTGCAGACTTTCCGCCCTGTCATGGCCATGGGGACGAGAATAGAAAGCATCCAACTGAATCGTCCTAGACCTATATGAACTGTTGATGTTCTTAGGCATGAAGGGTGGATTCTGCAGGAGTGTGGCACTACTCACTATCCCCACGAACCATCAAACAGCTGGAGTGGACAGAGCGCACAAGTCACTCTCTCTTTTAGCCTCGGTCAGGGCAGCAGCAGAGCAGTCTTGAATGACAACAGCTTGAGAGAGATCTGGCCAAGGGGTTTGAATGGCACCAATGGACTCCAACACCAATGGCAGTAGAGGAGGCGCAGTCTCCTAGCTCCTAAGAGGAAGGAGACATAAGTTCTGTACAGAGCTGTTTTTTGGAAATAGAGGAGGAGGAGGAGCATGCCCCCGGACTCCAGTAGTCAAATGCAGGGAAATGTGTTCAAAAGTAATCCAAAAGTGAAGTAAAAGTAATGTTACATTACTTTTATATTGTGATACTTGGTAATTAGTGATTGTAGCAATTACATTTTTAAAGTAACCCTCCCAACCCTGGAGAGGAGTGAGGCGAGGGAAAGGAGCCATCAAAGGAGGATGGTCACGGCAGCCCAAACTAACCCTGATTGCAGATGCCCTACCTGCAATAATAGATCATGTGGCTGTCGTATGGGACTTTACAGTCACACCAAATCTCATCAAGTGAAACCAAGTAGAAGTCATCATCGGACACGATGGACTACCATAAGCAAGCAGTAAGGTCATACTCACCATCATCATCTGTGGACAGATGGATGAGACGGTTGCATTACGTTGTGTGTGCATTGCCGATGCATGTGGTCACTAGGTGACTGCCTCTCGGCCCGTCTCTCAGACAGCTGAGGAGGACAGGCATCCAAGTAACTGTACCTGAGGCACTAATCCTGCGCCCTGATTGGAGTGCAACCCGATACTTCCTGTTAATCCTGTCGTCTTATAGGCAGCGGCGTCGGACCACCTGCGTGTCTGGTAGCGAGCTGGAGAAGGATAACGTGATGCTGCCAGATGGGGAGTGTGGTGTTGTGAAAACAATACCGCCCCCATCTGGCAGCGTCAGGTTAGGAGAAGGAAGCAAAGAGAAGGAACTATTTCTAAGCACTTGCACAAGCATTCGTACCTAACTGGGTCCTCATCGGCCAAATTGGTGTATACATGTACGGCCATAGATACAGTCGGCCTGTGTGAGAATGCCCACAAAATGTTACTATGGCTGGTGCGCGAGTGGGGTAAAAAAAACATATCTCAATGGGCTGACTCACCGAAGGACGGTGCTGCGGCTCTACACTGCAGGATTGGGGATTCTAGAGCAAGTACATAGACGTCTGTTCAGATCTGCGTTTACTGCGGTGGTTGAATCCCCGATGCTGTCTGCCTGGGCTGGGCTAGCAGATAAATGCTAATTATCCTGAATGGGGAGAACGGGAGGATTTACCCCACTCTGACCATGCCCCCAGCCGGCAGCTACCCCAACATCTATGATGAGACATTGACCGTATCTATATGATTTACGCAAAGCAGAAAAAGTTTACAGAATCATGGAATTTGGGAATGAAAATGGAATCAACTGTAAAACAAGGAATATTGCAGAATTTTCAACAATTTGTCTGAAATTGATTAAAATATTAGTAATTATCAAAATCAAAATGACTGTAGCAACCTAAATGATTTCATAAAATAGGCAAAATTCAGTTTTCGATTGGGGTGCTTTGAGAGAGGGGTCGGTCTTGCGTGCAACCCTTACGTCGTTAAAGTGGAAAGTGGCCCTATAGGCCTACATGTACTATTGATAACAAATACAGCACAACAGACACACAAGTGCACAGTGCTCACAGATGCTCACATGCAAGCACACACACATGACAGATGGGTGGCAAGCGCAAAACATGCACCCACATACTGTAAGAGCACAAACACCTTATTGATGACACAAATACTGTATACTATAGAATAGATGACACAAACAAGATAATCAGATAATTAGAGTAATAATTCACTGTCACCTCAGCCTCCAGGCTGCATTAAGACTAGGCTGGGCCAGATGTTGAGGCAGTAATTACATCATTACGCTGTGTTTTGCCAGTGTCACATCGGCGCTCCCGCGTTTTGAATTAATAGTGTGAATGAGACAAACACAGCGGTGACCTGACAAACAAACACACCAGTGGGCAAAAACACAAACAGCTGGAGCCATGTCAAAAGCACGCACGCATGCACGCACGCACGCACGCACACACACACACACACACACACACACAGCTGGTTAAGATAAATATTTTCACACATGCCATGGCAATGCGAGAAATAGATGGGGCACAGACAAGTGGATATCTGCCTCTTATGTTACGATCTTCTCACTGCCCGCCGCTCAACAGGGACAGAGACGGAATTTTGCACTAAATTCCGTCCAGTTTCCAGCTATTCTTGATAACAGAAGCTTTGCAAACAAAATAACTTGTATTGCTCAAGTTATCAAATCACCCGTGTGGCAATTGGCAACTGTAAACAAGTCGCAGATTCAAATTGTCATCAGCGGAGTCTTGTGATTGGTTCGCTCGCACCGCGTGAAAGTAGCCTGGTAAACCAGCCGGTCACGTGAACTCGCATTTCATTTTGTTCTACCAGACCGTCTGGCCTCAAGCCCTGGGAGGGTATTTGCAGAAATTACAAAGTGCTAAAAGTAGTAGTTGACATTGTAACCGGCCAAGCAGGAACGCCGCTGGCAAAACCGTAATGGCTGCCTCCGTGTTTGTCCTCCTCGAGCAGTAACGTCAATGTTCGTCTAGTTTAAACAGCCATAAAGTGCAGTTATTGCAGAAATAGATTCAAAAACAACAATTAAACAAATACAGGAGTATGCAACAGCGAAGTTTCTCGGCGGAAAATATGTTTTCGCCGTTCTCCCGAGTGGATTCGGATTTGACTGGATCCAATGCTGATTGGCTGAAGGAGTTGTCTGTCAAGGCAAGTACACCCGCCCAACTTCCGCCCACTGCAAACACTGGCTAAAAGCTGGAGGCCAGACGGTCTGGTAGAACGAAATGAAATGTGAGTTCACGTGATCGGTTGGCTTAGGCTAGCGTGAAAGACGGACGTAACCCTTTACGTGCCCTTTCCTGCAATTTAAAACACGATTAAAAAAACACGATTTCAGACGGAAGCCCGTCTTTATTGTCACACGAACACACTACAACACATGCATGCGGCCACAACACACACTCATGCTGATGGTGGCCGGTGAAATATGTCCTCTGCATTTGACCCATCCAGGCTTGTCCTTTCCTCCGGGGGGCAGGCCAGGAGCAGTGGTCGCTTTTTCTTTCCAGCGCCCGGGGACCATCATTGGACCAACTTCAGATGTTGTCGTCACTGGTCGGATGACAATCTTCTGCATGTTTTTAGTGGGGGGTTATGTATGGAGGAACCCCCTGGGGGGTACGGGGAGAACATGCAAACTCCACACAGAAAGGCCCTTTCGACGAGATAGCCCACCTGGGCAGTAGGCATGGGGGGGGGTCACAACTCCAGCGCCCACAGCGTCCCAGGCGAGAATCGAACTCAGGACCTTCTAGCTGTGAGGCGACAGTGCTACCGACTGCGCCACCGTACCCCAATTTGACTGCTTTCATTCACAACACATCATTTTCCCTGAAATGTCACCAGGTCTTGAGGTGGAAAATTGGAGGTAGATTTCCCTGAATACCGATCCCTGCTCCCATTCACACATGACTGGAGCACAGGGATCAGAACGAGGCAGAGAGAAGGCATGAAAGGGAGGTTGAAGGGAGTACCATCATGGTAGGATGTAAGGAGGTGTAGAGGGAAGGAAGGAGGGCAGGGGGTGGTGGAGGCTGGGTCTGTCCTGTCTGGTGTGGTTGGGGGTAATCCGGTCTAATCCGCTGCGTGTTAACCTATCTGAGCAGCAAGAGCCGGATTATCCCTCTAACAATGGCCACCCGCTCATCTGCTAAATTACTCCACTCAAAATCATATGTTGACACACACAAACACACAGCGACCTGCCCGCGTGAGCAAGGCCACCGCGCATATTGTATTTCACTGTATAGGGAAATTGTACTCTTTTGAGCTCAAAGTATATAGAGTGGAGCACACCCAAAAAGTTTGAAGAGGTGCAGACTAACGGAAATTCAAAGTAACATAAAGAAAAGAAGTCGCACACTCAAAAATCTCCTCTGCTGTGTTTAATGGGTTACACCAACATGTTTCGGCGAAAGTGCCTTCGTCAGGGTGCACTCTTTTGAGCTCTCCCATTTGGAGCGAACAAATCCGATTCAAAAGAGAGAGGCTTCTTGTTTGAAATGTGATGCCTGTGCAGCGTCGCCCCGGCTCACTCCCCCTCGCCTCCGGGCGCCCAAGGTTAGAGAAAAGAATCGTCCGCTCTGAAAAGTGTGGGTGGAGGGCGAGAGAGCCTGAGGAGAGAGCAGAGAGAGGAGAGGGATGGAGAGGGGAGAAGCTGGTTTCCTGTATAGACGGTTTTAACTTGACAACAAAACCATTCTAAATTGAATCCCAGCTCACTTCCTGTTGCAATGTTTGCTATGGACAGATAAGAAAAAACAAGGTTAGGTCGGAACCTAGCATATGCCCAGCACGATAAAGCGTTCATGAGCATCGGCACGCAAATTGGACTGGACAAAGCCAGATACATTATAGGGCCCGCTTGCGCTGGCCAAAAAGTGGAGGACTGACCACCATTCCGTGAAAACCCTCTATAGCAGGGGTTCTCAACCTTTTTTGGCTTGTGACCCTACTTTGACGTCACAAGAATCTAGGGACCTGAGACATTCAAATTCCAGTACACCATCGATTGCTGCTGAGTTTTTAAAATTATTTATTCTTCATGTATTTTTGGCGCTTTGAGCACAAGAGTGCCATCAAGTTCCGTTGTGTTAGAGAGAAAGTAGACATCTCTCTATCCTCTATCGCCGATATCTCCAAAACTCTGCAACTCACACCAAAATTATCCACATGGATAAATAGCACTATAGGTAAGAAGAAAAATGTCTTTTTGATTTGGGGGTGGACTGTTCCTTTAAAGATGAAACTAGAGTTTTAACAGGTCAGTGTCTATTGTTGTTGTCATATTGGACTGAAAGTGGATTCAGCGTGTCGGCTCTGCCCCCCACCATCATCAAATTAAATCCCCCCCGCCCCCCATTCCCACTCGTTCACTCACAGACCGACACACTCACACACACACACACACACACACACACACACACACGCGCCTCTGCAATCCCATAATCCCACTCCAGATTGAGAACACCTTTAAGATACGATGTGATTATGATTAGGGATTATGATCAAATTATGATAGAGTGTCAGATTAGACGGGGGCTGGCAGAGGGCGCGAGGTGCCATCCGGCAGGAGGATAATGCGACTCTGGACTGCAGTCTCTGATTTCATGACACCAAGACTATTACCCTTTCAGTAATTTTTTTTATTAAATAATAGATTAAATTGAATGTTGTGGATGATTTATTAAAATAATTTACCTCCCTATTGTATTTTAATGCATTTCAATTCTTAAAGGAGGACTTACCCCCTAGATATGTATTAGAACAGTGATTTGAAAATACCTATGGAAAAAACCAAGAAATGACATATGCTCTTGTCTATACTAGACTCTTTGGCTGTGTTCAAGTCAAGATTTATTTTCGGAAATCGACGCCATTACAGTTTGCCTACTGCCTCAAAAATAATTTATTTGAGAGGGGCCATTATCTTTATAAATATCAACAACTAGCCAACGCTGGTGGCCTGTTTGGAAAGAGCTTTGCTCAAAATGGTTGAAAGTTATATCAATTTGGTAATTCAGTGGCGAACTAGAAATTTAATTATTTTTCTGCATGTATCTCTATGGCAGCGTCTCAAACTACGTTACGAGAGCAAAGTGACATGGGCTCGTTAACAGCAGCACACCCACAATAGGACAAACCTCTCGCTCTGGGGTAACACAATGCGAGATTTCTCCACGTAATTCCCTCGTCTAACTAGAGATAAACCGCGCAATGAAATCCGTTTTTAATTTGCGTTTTGGGGCTTTTCGTGATTCTTGTTCAAAGTTACTGCAGCTGTGAAGAGCTCCGCCCGCGCGTCCCCGCTGCCTGAGCACACAGCAGCTCGTGCTCGCGCTCTAAAAGGCAGGGTGCCTAGTCTGCCTACGAGCTGCTGCGTGGCCGGTAGAAAGGGCTCCAGGCTCGGTGTGATAATCCTCTAACAGCATTTGAGCTTATTCAGGTAAGATATTTATAATGTAATGACACATTCAGCGATAAACTGTCTACAATGAAGACATATGTCAAATATGACAACGTGGTGTTCAGTATTTTAAGAGCACAGGAGCTACTTGCTTGATCAAACGGTCAAACCCAATCCGCGCAGCAAAACGGAGTCTTGACTTGACTTGACTTGGAGCACACACACACAGACACACCGAGAGAGCCCAGCTTCTGCTGCGCGCGCCCCCGGAGCTTGGCGCTAGTGCATGAGGTTTTACAGTACGACTCTCTCCCGCCCGCTCCCGCCTGCCTGGGCTGGAGACAGCTGCTTCCAACTCGGACTGATAATATATACATCATCATTCGAGCTTATCCAGGTAAGATATTAATAAAGTAGTGACACATTCAGCGGGAAACTAACTATAATTAAGACATGTGCCAACTTTGACGACGTTTGGTTCAGTATTTTAAGAGCAAACTTCAATAGGAATAGGCTTGGAGTTCTGAGGAGCCGAAAGGGTACAGGGGGGGTAGGGGAGTAATTATCTTGAAATCCCATAGTCTTTGGGGGCACTGTGACGTCAGTGTGCCCCTAATCTCCCATTCATTTGAGAAAAAAAAAAAAAACAGTGTTCGACCTTTGGAGGGCGCTTATGCCAGTTATGCTGCTGAAAAATGATACAAATGGTAAAATGGCAACAGTTTGGTGTCAAATGTGGAAATTCTGACCAGAATTCTTCACATATCACCCCCAAAGTCATATATATTGGTTAAAAGCTGAAAAAAAGTGTTTTGGAGGTAAGTTCTCCTTTAAGCTTTCCCCTACCTTTTCTCATCCCTGACATTTGTACTTTTCCTCTACCTCTTCTATATAATCTTTGTGTCATTTTACTTTGATGATCAGCATTACAGACACTCCGCCGATTTTCAATGCCGACTTATTTTGCACATAATCTCACGCATATATAAAAGTGTAAACAGTTTTTCATTTATTCATTTAGTTTGACAGTTATTGAGATTTGATGCCAGTTCAGGTGTGGACCAGTGATGTCATTTGTGCATGAATGACATCACTGGTCCACACCTGAACTCACACCAAATCTCAAACTGTCCATTTAACGTTTTAGCATAGAGCTGATTAGATCCACCCCAGTAACTGAATTTAATTCTAATAAATAATCAGAATCAGCTTTATTGGGCAAGTACACATACAGGAATTTGACTTTGGTTACTTTGCATTCCTCTCAAAGTACCCACACAGAGAAATACACAAGATGAAACAAACAAGGGCACGGCTAACCTGTAGATCATGGTCAAATGTAATGAAAATTGGTTGAGAATAATATTATATAGAATTCTGCATCTCTAAATACCCATGGCAGACGCTCCAAAGTGGCACATAAAAAAGGGGAGGGGAGAGGGGGGCGTAGTCCAACGTTGGGACTACGCTCTCCTTGAGCTTCTGCACACTGCAGTGAGGGGCTTCTCAGTGTGTGCCAAACTCAGGCCAAGCTATGCGTAGAGCACCCTCTACAGGTGAAACTGTAATAGCATGTGAACTGTGATTTCAGTAGACCCATTAGTCAGTGTGTAATTGGCAAAATGTGTAAATAATGAAAAATTAACAAATAAATGAAAGGGTAGGGTGTCTGTTTTTAACTCAGAGACATGTTATGCCTCTGACACATTTTACAGTCCTGTACATATAACCTCTGTGAAATATTGTGGATTTCAAAGCATATACCATTTCCTCTAGTCGAAGTCTTACCAAAATGATCATTTAAGGTGAGACAATGGGTGAAACACTACAGGTGAATGGTAAAAGAATTATATAACTAATAGATATCACCACGAAACTTCACCACTTGGTTACTTGCATTAAGACACACATTTTTTGTATTCCAAGTTTTCTGAAATGTCTATGTTTAAATATGCAAATGATTAATTATCTACTTAAATATGCGCTGATTTGCATACATTTCCCGAACAGAAATCAACATTGGTAAACCCATTTTTTTTACCCCATTTCACCTGCCATGTCTCGCCTTAAAAGACTAGTCAATTCCATGACTGTGGACCGTGATAGTTTTGTGAAAATATGTAAATTTGTGCTGCAATGTACAGAGATGAATAAACTTGTTTTATTAGTGCAGTGTAGGGTAGGTGCAATCAATCGATAAATCCAAGAAGTTAATATTCTGGGAACAGAGGTGGTGGTGTGCTCAAAGGATTGATCTTTGCGACTAAAGGAGAAAAAACATAGGTGCTCTTGAAGAAAAGGGTTCAAAATCATCACTGGAGTCCAATTAGAGTGAAGAGAATATTAACCCCCTTTGATTGATTGATTGAAATTATGCATTTATGCAATTAATCAGAGTGAAGTGAAACAGCTGTTTCTATAGCCTCTATAAAGCACATGTGTCAAACTAAAGGCCCGGGGGCCAAATCCAGCCCGGCACCTCATTTTATGTGGCCCGGGAGAGCTAGCAAAGAATACAATTTGCGCAATACAATTCTCCGCAATACGGCTACAAATAGCTATTTTTAAAATGAATAAAAGTTTTAGGCTACCATTTGATTGATTCATATTTTTATTTAAGTGTCATGCACCTTAACACGTTAACTGCCAGCGACGTATGCATACGTCAAGCAGAATCCAACCGTTAACTGCCAGCGACGTATGGATACGTCAAAAAAATCGTTTTTTTTTTTTTGACGGTGGATCGTTGATCTGGTCCTTTTGCATCTTCTATTATACTGTTAGAGCCGCCGGGCGTGTGCAATCCATTCCGCCGACCCACTGAGTGGCGACGGTGCTCAGACTATTGAGTGTTGTTTGGCCAGAAACGCACGCATTCCAGCTGAGCTCAACCGAGGACCCAGAAGCGAACGAGCCTCATTCTCATACTGTAGGCGAAAACCTTTCACACGGGCGCACGGCGGTGGGGGCTTCCACAGGTGGACTGGGTGGAAAGCACACTTTGAAGCGCGCAGCATAAGCCTAGAGTCACACAAGGCTTCGTCAAAGCTCTCAACCGAAAATCCAAGAACGGATTAAGCCACATCCACGCTCGCCGACGAGGGACCGCCAGAGAGAGGCTGCTGCTCAATGCTCAGACAGGCAGGAGAGACTCTGGCTTGTGACTGACAAACACGGAGACACGCCCACGGAGGGAGGAGTTGTAAGGAGAGGGGGTGCGGGTGCTGCTATGGAGGAAATTACTGTTCAGAACTATATTGTTTATGTCTGATGTCTCACTGATGCCAAAAATAAATGGTTAAAGTGACTGTTTGATATTGAATTTCACAAAACTGCGATTATCTCAGCTTTTTGTCTCAGACGCTGAAACCATGCTGTACTCAACGGCTAATATCTACATAACTACTAACTCTACAAACTAACTCTTTTAGACAGAGAAAGCACACATTCTATTAGTACTTTTGTGAACTTTGTGTTGACAAACTCCAAGCAGAAAATTATCCTTGGCTCTTGTAAAATGAGCCAGAATCCTCAAAAAAACCCTCTGGCAAAAGCTACCTACAGTAAAAAAAAAAAAGGCTGGCAGTGAATGTGTTAAGGTGCCCAGCCCATATGGGCTTATAAGACACTATATAATATTTACAATAGCAAAGATGGCCACACAACAAATCATAATATCAATTTGTATAGAATCAATTAGGCTAATAGTTGTCTGTTTGCCATTGTTTTCCCTATAATTCTGCTTTCAGAGCTAGTTAAATTATTAATTTAAGTTATTAAGTTATTACTAAAGAACAATAATAATTGAATCAGAGGCAATATGAAATATAACACCACGTAGGCTAGATAGATGTATATCGCCTTAGATTTACAACCGGTTCTTTGAGGACAACCATAATGCTGATGTGGACCGGGATGAAATTGAGTTCAACACCTCTACTCTATAGCATGGTGGTCTGTTTTGCATTGTGATGGGCAGGGCCCACTGGACAGTAGCTGTCAAAATAATGGAAGCATTCATGTAATTGAGGGATGCCTATAATATTGAAAGCCGGCTCTTGTGGTCCCCCCGCAATTTGTGACCGTTTGTCCCACATACAGTAACGGGTTTTATTTTGGAAATTGGCATGTTTTATTTTGCTCCTCGGTCGTGAATTCCTGCCCAGCTCGATCTGCTCTGTGCTGCTTGGCACAACTCAAAACAGGAAGCATCGAAAATAAACTGTCAGCTTATCATTAGGGGAGCAGAGGGGAGATCCGCTTTGGGGATGCGTTCAGAACTGTGTTGTCACTCCGTGGTGAGACCAGTCGGCTAGACTGCGGCGTGTTCACTAGACAGGCTGCAACCAGCAAACCAATGCAATGCTTCCTGGTGGAATCTGCCGGGAGAAGTAAGTCTACGCCAAGCCGTCTGAAAAATAGTGGGTATACACCATCCGTACAGTATACCTGCATCTACCCTGCACTACACCACTGGAGCATCAGCAGCATTGGACTGTCCAAATCAAGTATTTAGTTTAATTCAACTTCTCTGGAAAGCCTGTTCAGTTTTACAGTTTTACGGCAACTCAAGGAGACACAATGATTTTGTTCACCACATTTGAATGTTGAATGTACCTACTTAGCCCGGTGGCTCATAAGGCTCAGTCATTCCTGCAGCTACCCAGGACATCGAATCTGGCCTGTGGTCCTTCGTTGCATGTCCTCCCCTCTCTCCCTGTTCAATAAAGTGCCAAAAATAAATCTTGATAAAAACAATTACCTATCCGTAAAGGTCAGTTTATGTGAATAAATAAAGCAGATACAGTACCTAGACATTACAATGATCCATGTAGGGAAATTCTCTTTTCGCTCTCCCCGCGCCACAGGAAGGTCAGAGGTCAGGGTTCCTGGTAGGGATTCAGTGTTTGGCTAAAGGACACTTCAGCTGGGGGTATGCTTACTGAGGGCGGTCTCCCTACTCCACCCATGGGCCCCCATTTATCCCACAGGGAAATTAAACCATCACAGCCGCAACAAACGAGAGAAAATAAGCAAAGATAGTTGAAAAAGAAAATGATCACACCCTGATGCCTGGATAAACCAGCAATGCTTTTTGAATCGGTTCTGAAAATGTCAAGCGCAAGTCTGTCCATCAGTAGATTAGGTCGACGAGTTCAGACGACACCAGCCCTTGGCCGACAAAACCCGCCAAATCGGCGCTCAATTGCTACATGTGAACTGTTCAGTCAACAGCCTGCACGCACACACACTTCAACACAGCGACCGCTGGTCCTTGGCAGGTATTTTATTTCATATATAGACGCTTTCTGTAATCAAATGTGAGTGCAATCAAACAACAGCAAATACAAACATTACCAATGCAGTCTGAGAACCAGGAACAGGGTTAAAACAGGGAGTCCACTCACTCTATACGGCGAGCAGCTAAACCGCTTGGACAACATTAAGAAAAAGAAACCCTCCCTCTGTCGGGACAGTCCGCCATCACGTGCAGCTCCAATCACGGTGGTGGGAGGGAGGAATCCTGTTGGCGAGTAAAGTGATGAGTGGGTCGGAGTGGGTCCTGTTGACTTGCCCCGCCCCCTCCCCCCCCCACCCCGACTGAAAAACTAAAACCCAAGTCCAACCAGTGATTCCAACAGTATGACTTCCACTCCTACTTGCCGCTGCCTCTGCTCTTTAATGAACTAGCCCCTGTCCCATCACATCATCGTTGTCATCATCATAATTATAGCATCAACAGAAGAAAAGAAAAAAGTTTCCACCTCTCACATAGTGGGAGCCAATCAGAGTCCACAGGTCCTTCGGGGGTTCATTCAGTCTCGACCAATGGCTGTCCATCCCAGTCCCTGTGCTGTGATGTGGGGGTGGGGATGTTATTGTACATGTAAGAACCAAAGTCCTCATGCGATGCCCTGCGAAGGTGGCACATCACATACGTGCGTGGGTGGAAGTGGGGGGGGGGGGGGGGATAAGAGGAGTAGGGTCGGTGTGTGTGTGAGTGTGTGTCTTTTAAGAGGGGGAGGAGCGACTGTGTCAGGCAATTATCAGAACCAAGGGCAGACAAAAAAAAAGTCCAGGAAAAGAAGCACACAATCAGTCTTTGTCTGCCATACTTCTTGTCTTGGCCCTCCTCAAAACACAAACTCTCTCTCTCTCTCACTCACACACACACAAACACACACACACCCTAGGTCCTCATGTCCTTGTGAAGTCAGGTGATCAATGTCAAAATCCAAAGGGGGGAAAACACAGAGAAAGAAAAACTCAACTGTAAAAATCATCTCTACCATTACGACACTTCAGTTCGTAAAATCGTATCATTTCTGAAAAGTGATTCCTCTGGGTTCAAAGCAGTGTATGTGTGTAGTCGTCTTTGTCCCACTGCCGCCCGCCCGCCCGCACACACACAAACGCACACATACCGGTACATACACCCAACCACACATACGCACACTCATGCACTCCAACACACACTACATGTCCTCTTAGCGGAGGAGACATGGCGCAATGGAGACAACTCCTCCTCTGGGTGGCTGCACCAATCACCAGGAGGAGAGGGGGAGGGCGGGGTCGGTGCAACGGCTACCAGGGGTCCTCCAGCTCGCCGGCACTCTGGGCGAGCAAAAGGGAGAGAAAGAGAGGGGGAGAGAAAGGGAGAGTTATTAGGTTTGTTGTTGCTGCAATTACCAAACACACACAGGAAGTGTGGTTACTAAGAAGCTGCTCCTGATGCATATGTGTGATGGAAAACAATATGGCCTCTTCTTCTTCTTAAACCATATATACAGTCTATGACTTAAACAGAGTTGATAACAGTGACAAGAGTGTGTCAACCTGCATGTTAACATAGTGTAGCCAGAGTGTCAACCTGCATGTTAACATAGTGTAGCCAGAGTGTCAACCTGCATGTTAACATAGTGTAGCCAGTGTGTCAACCTGCATGTTAACATAGTGTAGCCAGAGTGTGTCAACCTGCATGTTAACATAGTGTAGCCAGTGTGTCAACCTGCATGTTAACATAGTGTAGCCAGAGTGTCAACCTGCATGTTAACATAGTGTAGCCAGAGTGTGTCAACCTGCATGTTAACATAGTGTAGCCAGTGTGTCAACCTGCATGTTAACATAGTGTAGTGTGTCAACCTGCATGTTAACATAGTGTAGCCAGAGTGTGTCAACCTGCATGTTAACATAGTGTAGCCAGTGTGTCAACCTGCATGTTAACATAGTGTAGCCAGAGTGTCAACCTGCATGTTAACATAGTGTAGCCAGAGTGTGTCAACCTGCATGTTAACATAGTGTAGTGTGTCAACCTGCATGTTAACATAGTGTAGCCAGTGTGTCAACCTGCATGTTAACATAGTGTAGCCAGAGTGTGTCAACCTGCATGTTAACATAGTGTAGCCAGAGTGTCAACCTGCATGTTAACATAGTGTAGCCAGAGTGTGTCAACCTGCATGTTAACATAGTGTAGCCAGAGTGTGTCAACCTGCATGTTAACATAGTGTAGCCAGTGTGTCAACCTGCATGTTAACATAGTGTAGCCAGTGTGTCAACCTGCATGTTAACATAGTGTAGCCAGAGTGTGTCAACCTGCATGTTAACATAGTGTAGCCAGTGTGTGTCAACCTGCATGTTAACATAGTGTAGCCAGTGTGTGTCAACCTGCATGTTAACATAGTGTAGTGTGTCAACCTGCATGTTAACATAGTGTAGCCAGTGTGTCAACCTGCATGTTAACATAGTGTAGCCAGAGTGTGTCAACCTGCATGTTAACATAGTGTAGTGTGTCAACCTGCATGTTAACATAGTGTAGCCAGTGTGTCAACCTGCATGTTAACATAGTGTAGCCAGAGTGTGTCAACCTGCATGTTAACATAGTGTAGCCAGAGTGTGTCAACCTGCATGTTAACATAGTGTAGCCAGAGTGTGTCAACCTGCATGTTAACATAGTGTAGCCAGAGTGTGTCAACCTGCATGTTAACATAGTGTAGCCAGAGTGTGTCAACCTGCATGTTAACATAGTGTAGCCAGTGTCAACCTGCATGTTAACATAGTGTAGCCAGTGTGTCAACCTGCATGTTAACATAGTGTAGCCAGAGTGTCAACCTGCATGTTAACATAGTGTAGCCAGAGTGTGTCAACCTGCATGTTAACATAGTGTAGCCAGAGGCTGGACCTCTGCTGACCTCTGATGACTCACCTTGCGGAGAATCAGGTGAGGCCAACTGTCAAGACTGAAAAACAGGGGAGGAAGGAGGGGGGGTGTCCCTGTCTATGGAGCGTTCCTCTGCTTAGACCCACCATTTAATCATTTGGGGCGGTTTCAAGCCCAGAACGTTTATTGCTCAATAGGAGGAGATAAAGAGAGGAAAGTCTCTTGATGCTACCGAGATGGAGTTAGAAGTCTAGACTGCTGCTAAAAAGGGAGGGTGAGGAGTGCAAGGATTTATTTTGCTGCAGATGTCAAATCAGACTAAACAGATGCCACAAAAGATCCAAATCTACACTAAAACACATGACAGAAAGAAACTAAGGACATGGAGGTTTCAGGCAATGGCCCTGTATCAAAGGCCACCATTGTCCATTAGGTACCAGGGATGTGAATTATGATTTTATTTAAAAAAAAAGAATTGAAAGGGGGGGGGGGGGGGGTTATGCAACTCTTTCATTTCTAATGGGGGGTAGGGGGCGTCTTTTCCTGCTTTTTGTTTCCCAATCACAACCCTGGTGTACATGGATGGTGAATCATTTAAAACAGGACCAATGAAAAGGAGACACGTACAGTCAGACTACAATGAGAGATGGACACTCACACAATTACATGGATCATAGGATTTGACCTCAAACCAATTTTATTTGTTCATTTGTCAACTCATATTTCAATTCACTGTGTGAGACTGATAACAAACACACGCACACGCACGCACGCACGCACACACACACACACACACACACAGACACACACACAGAATTTTGTATAATCTCCCTTCAAACAGTTAAGTGCCATAGCTACTGAAGGGTAGGTGCAGTGCATGCATTACCAAAGTAATTCGGTACAGGGCATTAAACAGACAACCTCCCTAACCTTGTGCACACAAAAAGTTACATGTTTTTGAGTTCAATAGTCAATTTTAATCAAACGTTTACAATCAGGAGTTTTAGAACTTTAGCCTTTTGTGGCGAGTGGAAACAGACATGTCAAAACCTCTGACATGAAGCTTTGAAACTCATCAAGCCACAATTAATACCACTGGTTGCCAGCAGGGGCACTTACACCTTGATGAAAAGCTGGCTTTCATACTTTAGCCATGTTATGAACTGACAGATACAGATACATGCACTTACACATGACCCATTCAAATAGAGAGGCAAAGTGACTGCATACTTCCTGCTTCAGCACTGTACCAGAGATTTTCATCTGCCATGTATTTTCCCATAGACATTTGGTCAAATGCTTTACTTCGTCAAACCAAACGGTTCAGATATATTTAGAAACAGGAGAGACCACAACATTTCACTCGGACCAAAACGTAAAAAGAATTTCGCATTTAAAGAAAATATTTTTTCGATGTAGTTTTTAAAGGTTTTGGTCCGAGTGAAATGTTCTATGGTCTCTCCCGATTCTAAATATATCAGAACCGTTTGGTTTGACAAAGTAAAACTATTTTTATAAGCATTTTACCAAATGTCTATGGGAAAATAAATGGCGGATGAAAATCTCTGGTACAGTGCTGAAGCAAGAAGTAGGCGGTCACTTTGCCTCTCTATTGTTGTCCCGTTTAAACTTGCTCTCGTTGTTCATACTAAACCAGACTTTAAAGGAATGGACTGTGCACCCCACTACAATGGCATCCAATTGTACTACATTTTTTTTACCCAAATACCTTTTGCAAAAGTAAATTCTATGGCCCCTTTGGTTTGAATTAGAATGTTTGAGGATGGGTGCGTTTCGCCTCCTTGAAGAGTGTCGATGACACATTCGTATCCTCCTAAACAGAGAGGAACACATATCTCTCCAATTTGGGTTTCTGCAAGGCTCAGATCCATGATATACTGAAGATGTGGTGGCATGGCAAGGGGAATGTGGAGAAGGAAATGATTTGAATGAAATGTCTCTTTAACTGAACTGGATATAGAATATGACCTCTAGCATCTTCCCCAGATATGTCTGTGTAGGTGTGAAAGACCACCCAGTTCTCAATCCCAGATTGGTTCGAAAAATATAAAAAGGCCTTTAATTCAATGGGCTGGAATCATTAAAATACACAAACGTGTTCCTCACAGGTGCGACAGGTGAGAGAACCAGCAACATTTTTGGGGGCCTCTAGGGGGCATCACAAAGTAAGCAGGCTGCAGGAAATACAGCAAACCAGATCCTCCCACAAGCTACCAGAAGTCAATGTAATCTACAATAGAAAGAAAACATTAAAATGTAGAAATGAAGAAAATGAAGGCGCAAGCTGACACGCGTTGGTGTATTTTAATGATTCCAGCCCATTGAATTAAAGGCCTTTTATATTTTTCAAAGCTCCTTGTGTGCCTGGACCTGGAGTTTTTTATGCCTTTTTGGTCATAAGTCTTCGTCTCCATTTGAATAATATTCCCTTCCAGGAGCACCGGTGGTTTGAGGGATACCAGCAGCGCTCCTGCCACCTCTTTCTCTCTCTCTAGTACCCAGAGTGGATTGTACAACATAGGATTGCTGAATATGCGGATAAATGGGCAACGACTCAAGTATCACCCACTACCAAAAATACACAATTCTGTATTGATCTTGCCCGGTCACTCAAACTCATACATGCAACCTGCACCCACATACACACACGCGTACACACACACATGCGTACACACACACACGCACACACGCACACACACACACAGGGTCAAGGGAGTGTGTTCTGAGTCAGTAGGTGGAGTCGGCTTGGAGACGGTGTAGGGTGGTTCTGGGGTGTCAAACACAGCTACAGTTCAGAGGGTTTCCTCTCCTTTCTGTGAGTCGGGGGGGTGGGTGGGGGTCAGGGGGGGATTAACGTGAGCCAGAAGCCAATACTGGTAAATGCAGGGTATGGAGTGCAAGGCGTATTTTACAGTAGCAGCCACTTTTGCAATCAGTGTTTGTGGGCTCTTTTGTATTCTAAACATCCAAATGTCTGTTTAAATTGTAATAGTGGCTAGTAAGCTTTGGAGTGCACAGCCACAGTGATCAGTGGACCAAGAAAATAATACGATTTCTGCAGGAAGCCAGAACAGAAAACTTGAATGGCCATTTTCATTTCTATTGCATTATTAAAAATATTCATGAATGGCCATCTTAGCTGTGCCAAGGGAGACTGCTGTGACAGAGCAGGAAGGTGGAGGGTGTTAGCCGATCACAGGAAGGAGGGGTCAAGGCTCTGGGGTGGCTCTGGGGTGGGGGGCTCGGCTCAGTCAGAGGAGGATTCAGACTGGCCCACGTCGAGGGGGGCGGGGCTCGGCTCAGTCAGAGGAGGATTCAGACTGGCCCACGTCGAGGGGGGCGGGGCTCGGCTCAGTCAGAGGAGGATTCAGACTGGCCCACGTCGAGGGGGGCGGGCGCTTCCTGGCTGCCCTCCGGCTCGGCGGTGGCGGGTGAAGGCGGGGGCGAGGGGGGGGAGGGAGGGGAGGCGGGCTGCTCCTGGTCGTTGTGGTCGTTGTCGCCGGAGGTCCCGCTGCTCTCCTCCGCCCCCTCGGCAGCGCTCTCCCCCCGCGGTTGGTAGGCGGCCAGGGACTCCTCCAG
Source organism: Poromitra crassiceps (assembly GCF_964638095.1). NCBI lineage: Eukaryota > Metazoa > Chordata > Actinopteri > Beryciformes > Melamphaidae > Poromitra > Poromitra crassiceps. Next base: position 22,457,339 of record NC_139626.1, read on the forward strand.
CACCGAGCGGTACTGCCCCCGGTGGTGCAGGCGGAACTGCCGAAGCGCCTCCAGCAGGTGAGCCGCCGTGCTGCCACCTCCCTCCTCACTCTCCTCCTCTCCCCCCGCACAGGCCTGGGGCGACACGCCAGGGGTCAGACTCTGCAGGCACGCGCCACACACACACACTCACGCTCCACACACACACACACACACACACACACACACACACTCACGCTCCACACACACACTCACGCTCCACACACACACTCACGCAGGTATGTTCTGACACCGCTGTGGCAAACCCACGTGCGCACTACCTCTAACCCTGTGATGGACAGCCCTTTGTGAATCCCACTGTATGGCAGAGGAGGGTAGCCAGCATCCACACAGCCCAGAGAGAAGAGCCCTGCAAGTCCACACTTCCACTGGCATTAAGAGGAAAAAACACACACACACACACACACACACACACACTCACATGTGCACACACACATGCCCCAGGCTGTATGCGACCTGATGGTGACCTGCTCTTTAGAATAACTATGCTGAGCTGAGTCCTACTTTCAAAATGTGAGTAGGCCACGTTTGTTTGTTGGTCTGTTTGGCTGTAGTGTGCTGCCTGCTGTGTCTGTTTGGCTGTAGTGTGCTGCCTGCTGTGTCTGTCACTGTAGTGTGCTGCCTGCTGTGTCTGTCACTGTAGTGTGCTGCCTGCTGTGTCTATCACTGTAGTGTGCTGCCTGCTGTGTCTGTCACTGTAGTGTGCTGCCTGCTGTGTCTGTCACTGTAGTGTGCTGCCTGCTGTGTCTGTCACTGTAGTGTGCTGCCTGCTGTGTCTGTCACTGTAGTGTGCTGCCTGCTGTGTCTGTCACTGTAGTGTGCTGCCTGCTGTGTCTATCACTGTAGTGTGCTGCCTGCTGTGTCTATCACTGTAGTGTGCTGCCTGCTGTGTCTGTCACTGTAGTGTGCTGCCTGCTGTGTCTGTCACTGTAGTGTGCTGCCTGCTGTGTCTATCACTGTAGTGTGCTGCCTGCTGTGTCTGTCACTGTAGTGTGCTGCCTGCTGTGTCTGTCACTGTAGTGTGCTGCCTGCTGTGTCTATCACTGTAGTGTGCTGCCTGCTGTGTCTGTCACTGTAGTGTGCTGCCTGCTGTGTCTGTCACTGTAGTGTGCTGCCTGCTGTGTCTGTCACTGTAGTGTGCTGCCTGCTGTGTCTGTCACTGTAGTGTGCTGCCTGCTGTGTCTGTCACTGTAGTGTGCTGCCTGCTGTGTCTGTCACTGTAGTGTGCTGCCTGCTGTGTCTGTCACTGTAGTGTGCTGCCTGCTGTGTCTGTCACTGTAGTGTGCTGCCTGCTGTGTCTGTCACTGTAGTGTGCTGCCTGCTGTGTCTGTCACTGTAGTGTGCTGCCTGCTGTGTCTGTCACTGTAGTGTGCTGCCTGCTGTGTCTGTCACTGTAGTGTGCTGCCTGCTGTGTCTATCACTGTAGTGTGCTGCCTGCTGTGTCTATCACTGTAGTGTGCTGCCTGCTGTGTCTATCACTGTAGTGTGCTGCCTGCTGTGTCTGTCACTGTAGTGTGCTGCCTGCTGTGTCTGTCACTGTAGTGTGCTGCCTGCTGTGTCTGTCACTGTAGTGTGCTGCCTGCTGTGTCTATCACTGTAGTGTGCTGCCTGCTGTGTCTGTCACTGTAGTGTGCTGCCTGCTGTGTCTGTCACTGTAGTGTGCTGCCTGCTGTGTCTGTCACTGTAGTGTGCTGCCTGCTGTGTCTGTCACTGTAGTGTGCTGCCTGCTGTGTCTATCACTGTAGTGTGCTGCCTGCTGTGTCTATCACTGTAGTGTGCTGCCTGCTGTGTCTGTCACTGTAGTGTGCTGCCTGCTGTGTCTGTCACTGTAGTGTGCTGCCTGCTGTGTCTGTCACTGTAGTGTGCTGCCTGCTGTGTCTATCACTGTAGTGTGCTGCCTGCTGTGTCTATCACTGTAGTGTGCTGCCTGCTGTGTCTGTCACTGTAGTGTGCTGCCTGCTGTGTCTGTCACTGTAGTGTGCTGCCTGCTGTGTCTATCACTGTAGTGTGCTGCCTGCTGTGTCTGTCACGCAGCCGCAGCCGAGAGAACGCACAACGTCGGCTGGAAAAGCCGCCGCCAAAGCCTCCAGTGCGGGACACGCCGCAAATACTAGAGCGACTGACGCCCAGACATGGCCGACAGCCGACTGTCGGCTTGGTGTGTCTGGGGCTTTAAAGTCATCAAGACATTTTGTTGGTTGAAAGGATTAATTAACGAGGAGCGCTACGAGTTTATCAAGGTTTCACCGTCACTCATATTAGAACGACGGTTCAGGTTTTGATGCTTTTCAACATGGAATGCAATGCAGTCAATTGAGTTTCACTAAGCCTGCCAAGTCTGTCTCTCTCCCTCTCTCTCTCACTCTCTCTCACACACATAAGAAACAGTGTGTTGCCTTATCGGGGGCTGCCGTGGGCTACTCTGCTTTGTGAGGTCATGTTGGCGGGTTGAAAGGGTGAGGAGGTGAGAGGTCAGGGAGGTGAACTCACCCCTTCCTGTTCTTGTCTGTGAGGGTTCAGCTTGTTGTACACCGCCTCGATCACACTCCGTCTGGAAACACACAGACAGCACACACTCATCACTGTTTACACACCAAAGAATAGGCATTGTTCAGTGTATGTGACTGTAATGGAACTGAGCAAGCAATTGTGTCAATGCTTGAATTGAGTGTCTGTATGTATACATTAGTATGTATACATTAGGCATGGGTCGATTTCCGGTTTTACCGGTTCGGTTCGGTGTACGAGCCCAAACCGGTTTGATCACGTGCGAACCGGAAAAAAAAAAAAAAAAAAAAATTTTTTTTGCCATGTTGTTTATTATGTTGATGTTTGAAGAAAAGTTAAGCTGAATAGTTATGAGAAATAAATACAGGGTGTGTTTGTTACACAGGTGTCCTGCTTCTTTTTATTCAGTATCATTGCTGGTTGACAATACCAGCTTAGAGGTGTATTATCGCTATCAGGTGGACTGAAGTTGCACTACAGACAGTTATGGGCCACACTCGGGAGCCCTGCTTAAAAAAAAAAAAAAAAAAATTAATTACAAAAAAAATCGGTATACCGGTTCGATCCGGTTTAGATGGCAATATCGAACCGGTTTTAAAATTTTCAAACCGACCCAGCCCTAGTATACATTAAGCATTTTGATGAGTGTACAATCTCCATGTTATGCATATGCATGTACAGTAAGTTGGCGTTTCTTGGCATATGTAAGTTGTTGGTATGAGTGTTTGCGTGTGTAAGCCTTGTGTATATAAGGCTGCTTACTGCTTTCACACTGGCGCCCCGGTACCGTTCCCGAGCACACTTGTCCCCAAATTGACCCGAGTTTTGGAACGTTTGATGAGTGTGAAAGTTCCGAGGAACCGTGACAGGATCCACTTGAAAAGGTGGTCTGGAGAGCGCTTTGGCGTGCCCGGGCATGATGGAACACTTGCGAATGTGAAAGCCAACCGTTCCGAACCACATAGACACACGGGCGAGGATACACTGCAGGTATAGTTGATGACGCAAGTGCACTCTGTTCCGTATCCGAGCACGGAAGAAATGTTGTAATGTGAAAGCTGACCAGCGGGGGAGAGGGGATAATCGTGCCCGGGCACAATTATATGTTTTTTTATTCGACAACACAGGCAAAGTGTGTCATGTGATTATATGTTGTAGTGCATTCCAGGGTGGGTATTTACTTGCTGGCCAAGCCTCCACCAGGTGGGAGGTTGGGGATGTTCTCTGAGGCGATGCTCCTCAGGACAGACACCAGGTCAGGGACTCCCGCTTCCCCACAGCTCCCCAGTAGATCTACACACAGACGACAAGAGAGGGGGCGGTTATACTGCAGCCAGTAGATCTACACACAGACGACAAGAGAGGGGGCGGTTATACTGCAGCCAGTAGATCTACACACAGACGACAAGAGAGGGGGCGGTTATACTGCAGCCAGTAGATCTACACACAGATGACATGAGAGGGGGCGGTTATACTGTAGATCTACACACAGAGGACAAGAGAGGGGGTGGGGTTATACTGTAGATCTACACACAGAGGACAAGAGAGGGGGTGGGGTTATACTGTAGATCTACACACAGAGGACAAGAGAAGGGGGTGGGGTTATACTGTAGATCTACACACAGAGGACAAGAGAGGGGGTGGGGTTATACTGTAGATCTACACACAGAGGACAAGAGAAGGGGGTGGGGTTATACTGTAGATCTACACACAGAGGACAAGCGAGGGGGTGGGGTTATACAGTACTGTAGATCTACACACAGAGGACAAGAGAGGGGGTGGGGTTATACCGTAGATCTACACACAGAGGACAAGAGAAGGGGGTGGGGTTATACTGTAGATCTACACACAGAGGACAAGCGAGGGGGTGGGGTTATACTGTAGATCTACACACAGAGGACAAGCGAGGGGGCGGGGTTATACTGTAGCCACATCATCTCCCAAAGTTTGCCTCTCACGCATTTGACATCACCCACTGGTTTGTTGTTATTAGCTGGGGTAAGGCCAGTGGGCAAGCTCTGAGGTTTTCCCATGAAGACGCGGAAGTAATCCTGAAAGCTGTAGTTCCTCGAATGGCCACTCAGAAGTCCCGTTGTTCACATTCAGCCCCATGTTAAAATGCCCCACTTTGTAACAGTGTAAGCATCTTTACAGCCTGGACCGAAACACGGTTTTGGTCTATATAGCTAATTTCACCTTTTCATAACAACTGTAGGGGGGTCATTTGTTATATAAGTCGCCCGTTTGGAGTAAAATAGACGATTGACATGTCGCTTGTCCGGCTTGCCGATCACGGACCAATAGCAGGCGGAGCTGCGGCTCTGGGAAACCTCCATCTCACGTGAGCTGCTCAAGGACCTCAAGATGGCGACAGACGACACTTTGTTGCAAAACGTGAGTCCAAAAAATTGTGTCTGGGTTTGTCCATATTATTGAGGTCAGTGGGTAAAGCTATCTACTGGCACACTGTAGGCACTGAACAACAGCCCGGGTGGGTCTGAAGAAGCAGAGAAATTGTGGAGATCAGTGGAAAACTCAATAACATCAGCGCCTGCCGCTACATAGTAGACGGGTTTCAAATATGTGTGCTATATATGTAGGGGACTGCAGATGTACTGTAAGTAAATAGTCACGGTAACATGACATGGCATATACATACAGTATTTACTTCTATTGCACATGTAAACAGCTTAACCAAATTATTCTCATGATCACAATATTAGTCATATATATATATATAAGGGGTGTCACGATACCCTCAGTTCACGATACGATACGATACACGATATTGGGTTCACGATAACGATACGATACGATGTTTATTAATTTTTTACAAAACTTGAATAACGAAAATATGACTGGAAAAATAGTCTTATTTGAAATACACAAAATGCAAAACAAATGCTGTTGTTGGAAATTGTTATAATAACTAGAAAACGACATGGAAGATAATTGGCTTATATTGCAATATAATGTGTCACACTGTCACAAACTAAATGTTTGTTGCATGGTAGGCCTAAAAGAAAAATAAACCATACAATCTATATCTTAAATAACTTATGCAGGCAACGAGCTGTGTATTGTGTAGGCTACTATCTTCATTATGTAATTGTCATCCTCTTAAGGAGGATGATTCCTCTTCAATGAATTCTCTGACTGCACTGTATGTTGAGCGTTGCGGAGCGTTAATTGACGATTGAAACGTAGTATCAAGTTAACGTTACTCGTACAATTAGACATGGTAATCGTAACGTACAATTTGAAATTGTTTTGGGAGAACAGAGCTGCATCCCCTAATGACAGATAGCCTATTATGCGCACATTAGACGCATTCAGAGCGAGATTAATTTGTAGGCTATACTATTAACTGCTTACCCGACATGTTGTGCCCGTGGAAACAATGGCACAAACTAGTTCATTTCAGACTACTGTAAGTCTAGTCTTTAGAGATGAGGGGAGACATCTCGCCTGCCACGGACCGGCGGGGTCTCCCTGTCAGAGTGTCCGTCTGCGCCTCTGACAGTGCAGGCGGCAGACACACAGCCAGTGCGCTGCTGTCATCCACTGAAACACGCGGTCCGCATTGGGATAACACACGGGGAAATGTGAATTGTGTTGCGCAAACTTCGCCAGCAATGCATTAGTCTATAAATAGCGCATTTAATCTTGTCGGTTATTTAATGAGCGTCGGTTTACTCCCCATTTCAAGCAAAGTAATGAAAAAGATAGAGAGAGAATACAGATCAGTGCCGGCTCGTCAGTGCAGCATGTTCAGATGTTCAGAGGTTATTTTTCTCTGAATATATTTTTTCATCTCCACGATATCGTCACATTTTATCGCGCAATGTCGTGGGACTTTAGTATCGCGAAATTTCGTGGGACGAAATATCGTGACATCCCTTATATATATATATATATATATATATATATATATATATATATATATAAATAAAATTATAAAGTAGCCTACCAAAAAAATGCTCAACCCCGCGGTAGATTCATTTCATTGGTTGACATCGCACAATTCATGACCATATAAGGTGATGCAGTAAAAATGGTCAGGATAGGGATGTTCATTTATGCACAAATGTGCGCTTCTCATAACTTATAGATTAGGCCTATTGTGAATTGGGTCGTGATGTTTTGATATTTTTAAAAAGTTGGTCCCCAGAGAAAAGTTTGGCAAACACTGCTCTACACTAATGCATTGTGTACTCACCCTCAACACGAGTCTCCAGGTATTTATCCAACTCGGATTCTTTTTTCACAGCCTCCTCGGAGACCTTGGGAGCTCCGGGTAAACACACCAACACCACACTCATATTATCTCTGCTCCCCTGCAGGAGGAGAACAGCGAGAAACACAACAAATATGAGGAAACACACATATATCTATAGTAAATAAGGCATATTTTGTAATTGATTTTCAGCATTTTTCGGCACAAAATCAATTCACACAATCAAGTGCTTCTTATTTCTTTTAATTACACTCACAATTGCAACAGAATAGTTTGAATATCAGAGGAGATATTTGGCATTTAAACGCATAGTAAGTTTTCGGTTGACTGACAAGGAATGGGTAGGTTTAACATTTTTACGTAAAACACGCACAGACACGCACAAGCTTTTAAAATGACAGCATTGGACAATATGGACTGTGTATAGAAAAGAAGCAGCCGCTCACTTTGTTTTTCCTCATGAAACAGTAGGCCATTTTCATTCAATTCAAGATGAAAAGGTAGGCTAAATTTCAGTGTCAGTTGCGCAAGCACAAGAGCTAGCTCAAAGTTCAGCTCACACAGATTAAAATGAACTAGTTCAAGTTCACAATTTTGAATTTTGAACTAAGTTCACATTCCACAAAAAATGAGCAGGTCATGTTCATTTCTTCTTTTTTATTTTTAGCTGCTCTGAGCAATATAATCACCAATATAGCAGATGATTGTTGCCACTGGTTTTAAATAAAAGTCATGGCTCGTTCAGGTGAATTGACTCTCCTCTCGCCCGGAGCTCAGTGGAGCTGTGGAGTTTGGCTCCGAAACCTCAGACACACAACATTTAGTAGGGGTGCTCCAATTGATCGGGCGCCGTTATCAAATCGGACGATATTGGCTCTATCGGCTTTGATCGGAGTTCTCAAAAAAGGTAGATCAAAGGGGGGGCGGATCAGATGACGCAAAACACGCAGGAACTACCAGAGAATAAATAATGAAGACAGAAAGAAAGAAAGAAAGAAAGAAAGAAAGAAAGAAAGAAAGAAAGAAAGAAAGAAAGAAAAAGTTCTCTCTAACAAATTGATTAATAGCTATGGAAGCTGTGAATGTTTTATAAAGAAATTTCTAGAATCACCAGGATATTTTTTTGTTTTTGAAAAAAGTTTGAAGAATTTGTATGCCTTCCTCGTAACTGATTAGGCCTATGTGCCAAAAATCACACTAGCCACATAGCCGCTAGCAAACCAGTAAGGCGGTCTTGGCTAACTTACACTTGAGCTCCCTATTGCCCCACCTCTCAGTAGTCCGTAGCACACAAAATATACAGTAGGCGATGCAGTTCATTTCTATATAAGCTGGTCAAACTAAATGTTGAAAGAGAAACAAAGGCGGTGTACTGTATGTGTGTGCTATCTTACCTTGTGCAGGCAGGTGTCCACCACTGAGTTGCAGACCTTCTCCAAGTCATCACACACCTGTAGCCTCGAGCGGACAAAATCGCACAGCTCCTCGTTGGACATGACGTCCCAGATGCCGTCGCACGCCAGCACCACAAACTCATCTCCCTCAGCCGCCCGCTCCAACACACACACCTCGGGCTCGGGGCTAACCAGCTGCTCCGTGGGGCCCTTGCCATCCACACACTTGTAGTCGTAGTCCCCCAGGGCCCGGGACACAGCCAGGGAGCCATTGACCCTCTGGATCATGACCGAGCCGCCGGCGTTCTGGATGCGCTCCTTCTCGCGAGGGTTGCAGGGCTTGTGGTCCTGGGTGGAGAAGCCCACCCTGCCGTCCCGGCTCAGCACAGCCCGCGAGTCGCCGCAGTTAATGAAGTAGAGGTGGGAGGGGCTGAGCAGGACGCCTACGGCCGTGGAGCCGCTGCGGTCCAGGCCCTGCCGCAGATCCGAGAAGCTGCGCATGTACTCGTCAATCTTCAGGAAGCCCGAGCGGATGCCGTCCTTTACACCCTCCACGGAGCCAGATCCTGGCCCGAACTCGGCCCCGCCTGAGAGGATGTGCTCCAGCAGGTGGCCGGAGCAGTAGTTGGCCACCCGGGAGCCAGCGTGGCCGTCGTAGACGGCAAAGAATGACCAGTCGCTGAGTCCATGGGGGAGGCCCACCACAGCTGTGTGGGCATCCTCCATCTCCACCCGCCATCCCTGCATGGAGCTCAGGCCATAGCGCAGCCCGTTGCCGTCTCCATGGGCGCTGTGCTTCTCTGTCTTCGGTTTGTCTAGGAATGCACCCATTACTGCCTACAGCTGGGGATAAACAGAGACGAGAAGACAGAAAGGAAGGCATGGAAAAGTTACACCATCACTTATGAGGACATGGAAAAGAACACACAGCTTAAGCTAGCCTTACCATCCTGTACAATTGTACCATGAATACGTAGGCTATATTATTAGAGTATAGGTGATATGGATCTATAGAGTTCTCCTGTTTGCCAGGTGGTTGATTAATATGTCAGTTTAAGGAATGGTGAATGTGTGGTGCATCACAATGTTGTAATGGTTATGTGATTTGAGGTTTTCATGACCTCTGCAAAATTAGATGACATATCCTAAACACAATCCAGACCTTTTCCACTGACAACATTTAGCATACAGTCAGGTCCATAAATATTTAGACATTGACACAATTTTCATCGTTCTGGCTCTGTACACCACCACAATGGATTTTAAATAAAACAATCGAGTGCAGACTTTCAGCTTTCATTTGAGGGGATTTACATCCAAATCAGGTGAACGATGTAGGAATTACAACCATTTTTAAATGTGCCCCACCCCCCTTTTTAAGGGACAAAAAGTAATTGGACAAACTAACAATCATAAATCAAATTGTCACTTGTAAAATTTATACAGATATACATACACACAAACACACATATATTGTTTGTTTGTTTTAAGTTCTGTGTTCGGCCACAGCTATGCGGTTTTACGTGCGATCGGGCTGAAACCTTCAGGGTGTGTAAAGAGCACCCGTGCTCAGGGGTGACCTGACGGAGCCGGATTTTTAAATTAGGGCAGATTAATTGCCCTAATGCTGATCAGTGATGTCATCAGTGAGGACGTCATCAATGATGATGGAGCCTGATTTTCTTATTAGGTGATTGCCCTAATTACCTAATGATGTGATGTCATCAGTGAGTGACCATGTTATGTCGGTCTGAGGCTACATGTCAGTCTGAGGCAATAATATATAAGAAAAAATGAATAACCACAGAACCATGTTCTTCCAATGGAACTCAAGTCACCAGGTCAAAGCCAGTACTGATTAAGCAAATGCATACATTATCAAAAGATTCAGCTGACCAGAAATGAAAGACAGCAAAGCGGCCAAGCGTAGGCATCGAGCGCGTGAGATGCCCGGGGACTTTAACGGTACTCTTATCAGTACTTTTTGTTATTTTTAAGAGAGAGAAAAAAACTGAAAAAATGGGGCTGGTTGTTGTCGGTTCTTTTCGTTATTTTTAAGTGGAGAAAGAAAAAAGTTGCAAAATCTTAATGGGTGCGTTTTTATTATTAATTTAAATATCCAGCATTATATAAGAATTTAAATCTCCTACCACTGCCAATACCAACATTCAGCTAGAGAAAGCAGAATACAAATAAAGTAAGACAGTATCTGTCTGCTGCACTTAGCGAAAAATCACTAAATATCCCCCCTGCTCTGGAAGGAAAATTTCTGAAGGACAACTGAGAGATGATGCTCTGTCGATTTATTTCAGACTGGGTTTTTGACAACACACCCAAACAGCTGGATAATGTTTACTACCCTCGTCTTTTCAACCATGTTCACATAGTCCTACCTAATGAGGTGGGTCCGTGTATCATGGGTAACCGCAACCGGGGCATTATTGACAGGTGACACACCCCAGAGGAAGGGACCACATGTAGGCCAATTGTAATTCCCAGAAAACGAGATTTCTTTTTCTTTTTTGAAAAACATTGTTTTTCGTTTTTTCCATTAATACACAAGTTTGGGTTTTGAACTATCCATTCCACATAAAATGCAACCGTTTTAGAATCAGTAAATAAGTTGATCTTGTTGTTAAATAAAAGTCCTTGTTGTCCAGTCCCCCCTTAGGTGTGAAAAGATTCTCCAACTTTGAGGGCCGTTATCTCTGAATGTGTGTGAACATTCAAATAAGCATATCTCCTTCATTCTTTTTTACATTACAATATGCGACACATCATTTGAAAGCTTACAATCAGCACTTTCATAATCTGTAAAAAACTGAAAAATGACCTCCGCCTACATGTGGGTTGAAATACCAGCAGCTGTCCCTGTTGTGTGAACTGGCTTTTCGGAAACTGCATTTCTCCGTTTGTTTGTATGTGATGAACTTTGTCTTTGGCTAGTGTTTAGACAAATTGCTCGTGTTTCCACATTTAGCCTACTAGCGAATGATTTACGTGAATTGTCAGCATCAACTCGAGTGAAGTACAACCAGACTTGATCGCTTCGTTCTCTCTTAACGTGTTGCGGTCTCTCCTCGGCTCAGCTGTCTTCCCTTCAGCATGTGTGTGTGTGTGTGTGCATGTGTGTGTGCTGTAAGCCCAGCCCCTCCCCTCTCTCCACACATCTATTGCGGTGGTGTAAACTGCAGAGCCAAAATGATGAAAATGGTGTCAATATTTTGGTGTCCAAATATTTGTGGACCTGACTGTATATTCACATTCTATTACAGTAGATGGAGAACACATATTGTATAACTATTTGGGCCAGTCATATCTCTAAACACATGTCATTTTACAGCAAATGTAAAAGAAAAATCAATCACAAATACACAGCTGTTCCTTATGGTAGGTTTTATAATATCAAAAGCTCAGACATTTCAGGGTACAAGCTAGGTAAGATATCTTCAGCCCCTCTGTAAAAAAAAAAATCCAGATTTGGGGCATCAGTGTTTCTCTAGTGCGATTATGGAGTGCTTTTAATTATGGATGATGGGAGCCAGAGATCCTCACGGCAGGACAAATATAGCAGAGGAAGAACCTCAGAGCTCAGGATTACACAGCATCTGTAAGCCTCTTTGAGCATACAGAGTCTGTTTCACTCTGAGCACAAGGTAGCTAATAGCATTAGCTAACCGGTTGGCCAGAAATACTGTAACATTACTGTAGCAGCAGGGCCCGAAATTCACACCTGCTAAGCGCTTTAGTAGCCTATAATTTGTCTTTGGCGGTGATCAAAAGTGATCTTTGTTTGTTCTCAATCTTTTTCCCTTCTGACCACCATACCACTCTGACCATGAGCCAAACAAATCAACAAAAAACAATGGCTCTCTATTCACAGGATCTGATTGGCTGCCTGCTACACTGGCTCTACGCAAAATAGCATCGTGTAAAGTTATTCAAACTTTTCCTCGTGTTTCTCCAGTGCCGGGATGATTGACTAATCAAACATCAGTAGAAATTAGGGCTGTCACTTTTTCAGCAAAATTCAAAAGTTACTTCGAACATGGGGGAAAAAATAACATTCGAGCTGTTAATTACCTGTTCGGATTTTTTTTTTTTACAATAAAAATAAATAAATAGGCAAACTTGAAGAGAAAGAAGAAACTTCACATTCTTTCCTGTTTTCAACCTAATGTGAGTAACGTTACAAGTCTTCAACTGTGAATTCAACTCGCTTGTTTCCATGAAGTCGCTCAATTACATAGGGTGCTGACTGTCTTTCTATCTCTCCTTAACGTAATGTTAGGTTCAGAAACAGCCCAGCCAAGTTGCCAACACACCAATCTAACAGTATCCATCAGTAATGCTGTCCATTTTCTGCAGCTAGTTCAATTCAACACACATATTGTTGGTCAGGATCTTCAACGTTAACATTATTTGTTTTGCACCTTCCAATATTGGTAGTGATAGCCTACTGCTTCAGTCGCCTGCCTCTCTGTGCTGTAGTATCCAAGCCCGCTGGTGTCTGCCTCTCACGTGGAGCTCAGCTGTCCTGTTGGAAACGTGCATTGCAGCGGCGCGGCCAAACTGTATCGTAGCAACTTCACAAATTATAAATGAATCATCTGCGAGTATGATCAAACGGATTGCGTGTCAATTAAAGTCCGTTCGAAATCTATTTTTGGAGAAAGTGGCAGCCCTAACACACACACGGCAGGCGTGTGCCCAAAAAAGGCTGGCAGATGCAACTAAGTAGTGACCACGGCTGGTTTCAGTGGAACTCGTATGTGTGTGTGTGTGTGTGTGTGTGCGCATGCGTGTCTACTCTGCGCATGTGTGGAGTGTCACTGTCACAGCCTATGTGTGAGAGAAAGACACACTATAAATACGCTGGGCTGGTTTGGATTTCATGTCCAGGGTGGGGCAGCGGGTCACCCCATTCATACCTCTTGTTGCTTTTCTGCTCCATTTCTCCATCAACAGAATTCCCTCTATCAAGCGTTAAACACACACTACTCCCACCAGCCACTGGCACTCAAGAGTAGCCTACGGTATATGTGTACTGTATGCTAAGAGAAAGGGCGCATGTGTGTGTATGGGAGAGATCTGCTATGTTCGGCAGCAGTGATTCTCTAAAAATAAAACAAACACACTGCCATTGCCTAGCAACCACCCACCCTGCAGTGCAAACATCCAGGCTAGGCTTCATTCAGCAACATCCCCTCTCTCCTACACACACACACACGCACGCACGCACACACACACACGCACGCACGCACGTGTACACACACACACACACACACACACACACACACACACACACACACACACTCTCTCAGACTCTCACACACACAGAGTCAGTCGCCTGGTAGAGAGAGGAAAGGGGAGTTGCATCATCCATCCACCCATTAAACAGGGGCAGCAACCAGACCCTGTAAGGAGACATGCAGACACTACAGACCAGACATGGGACCAAGTCACGTTTGTCCAAGTCTCAAGCAAGACCCAAGTCATTTTGTGTTGTTCAAGTCAAATCAAGTCACAGATTATGTCAAGTCAAGTTGAGTCCTTAGTAGGGATGGGAATTCCAGTGTTTCCCATACATAAAGGAATTTGTGGCAGGCCGTCACAAAAGGATTTTGACCGCCACAAAAAGATGTTGACCCATTTTTTTTTATTTTTTTTTAACACATTCACTGCCAGCTTTTTTTTCAATACTGTAGGTAGCTTCTGCCAAAGGTTTTTTTTGAGGATTCTGGCTCATCTTTCAAGAGCCGAGGATTCTTTTCTGCTAAGATTTTGTGAACACAAATTATCTCAAAAGAACTAATAGAATGTGTGCTTTCTCTGTCTAAAAGAGTTAGTTTGTAGAGTTAGTAGTTATGTAGGCATTAGCAGTAGAATACAGCATGGTTTCAGCGTCTGAAAATTTAAGCTGAGATAAATGGCTTTTTGGATAGAACAGTCACTTTAACCATTTATTTTTGGCGTAAGACGTCAGACATCTAAACAATAGTTTTGAACAGTAATTTCCTCCAGAGCAGCAGGAAACCCCCCTCTCCTTCAAACTCCTCCCTCCGTGGGTGTGTCTCTGGTGGCTTTGCAGCGTTTGTCACAAGCGAGGCTCTGCCTGTCTGTGCTGCCTGGCTGCTGGCGGCTGCTCTTTGGGCGAGTCTGCATGGGGCTCGTTCGTTTCGGTTGTGAGCTCAGCTGGAATGAAGCTGCGTGTGATTGTGGGCTTTCTGCCGGTGTTTCAAAGTGTGTTGCACGCATAATCTATTATGCAAATTTGCAATCCCCCACCGCCAGCTCCCAGCGCGATAATGCGCGAAAGCGAAAGCGTTTTCGCCAATCCATTTTACAGTATGAGAATGGTTTCCTCGCGCGTTCCCCTGCAGTTTTGGCTCGGCTTTTTCTAGTCTGGAGAGCACTGTCGCCACTTAGTGGGTCGGTGGAATGGGTTGTACACGTTCGGTGGCTCCCATATTTATATAGGAGATGTAAAAGGGTTAGATCAACGTCCCACCGTCACCGTTTTTTTTTTTACGAGTTGAGTCGTCATTGGCAGTCAACCGTTGGTTTCTGCTTGACGAGTTGACTCGTCAATGGCAGTGAACGTGTTAACAGTGCACCTGAACGCAACATGCAAGATACCCGCTGAATAAGTGTCCAATAAATGTTCATGTCATTCTGGCCAATACTTCTGTTATAGCATTTCAGTCTGGAATATGGAATATCTTTCAATAATCTATGATTTAGCTGCTAAATTGTCAAATACCGCCATCTGCTCGCTACCCAGGCACTTATGTATGTACTTAACCTAACTAACTTAACCTAACTAACTATCCGGTGTGCACAACAATTCGGTGTACGAATTCGGCGGTCCCGAATTCCAGGTACCGGAATGTTTTTAACTTGTTTTCCTTTTTATAGGCCCGTGTAGGGACAAGCATTGGAAACTAGCAAAAGCTATAAATGCTATGATGTGCTGCATTGGATGACTGTATTGCAATTGTCTATGTTTAACACGTGTCCCTATCAAATAAACAATAAATGAAATGAAATTAATCGGTACCGGTTAGGGCTGGGCGATATGACCAAAATCTCATATCCCGATATAGGTCATTTCATATCCCGATAACGATATACATCACGATATAGCATATTTTCTGTAAATTCAATTGATAGTTTATATAAAATGACCACATGGCCATTTATTTATGTAGCAGTTAAACCAGTTAAAATGTTGTCAAACCTCACCAAGGATACATGCATTAAGAATAGAGATAAGCATGGCCAATATTTACAACACAAATAATAATATTAATTAGTTGCAGGGCAGTAGAATGAAACAAACTGAACCACACCACCAGTTCGATTTTCAAAGATTACATTAGAGCAAAACGGGTAGAATAAAAGTTATTTAGCCTATAGTTCAGTCCAGTTCTCTCAGTTTGTTTATAAAGGAACAAAAATGCTCTACTTCGGGATTTCCTGTTACCAGTTCAGTTCACTCAACAAAAACATTCCACTACGGGATTTCACGGTTATCCAACACAACTCTTAAACCCAGGGAAAGCTATAAGCTAAAGCTAACGATAGACGTTTTGTTGTCGGCTCAATGGATTTCCTTGGGATGATGAGGGGATGGGAGGAGATGTTTTGCCAGGTTTAACGTTAGGAGGACACACGCAAATATGGATCAAACGTGGACTTAACACAGCGCAAATGCCTGGGTAGACTAGGCGGATGGAGTGGAGGTAACATCTCCCTGCTCTTTAGTCTACTCACCGGCTGATTTGTGCCACTTATAAGGGATGCAAGGGGCTTGTTGACACAGAGTCTGGTGCGTGTGTGGTGGATGTGAGTAAAAAAGAAAACAGAATGACGAAAGCACAGCGTCATCCAAATGACGGACAATATTGCTGTAAAGAAAGAGTGTGATTTGCGACACGCGATATAAACGATAGAGCTTCATATTAAACGAAATACATTTTCTATCGTCTAGACGAAATATATCGTCATATCGTCCAGCCCTAGTCAAATGTCAAAAGTACCCACCTCCACCCTAGTCTCAACTTAGTAATTACTTCTTTGTCAAGTCAAGCTGCAAGTCGTCAAAACAGTGACTCAGGTCGACTCGAGTCCAAGTCCACATCTCTGCTAGACACATTTCTCCGACTGGCAATGGTGCAGTATACTGCTGGCAAAGGCACAACACAATAGAAAGCAGCTTTAGTGAGACACCAGGCTGAAACCAGAAACTCTCAACCACTTAACCCCCCCAAAACTGCTGTTAACCGTGTTGTAACCACAGGCCGAAACCAACACCCCCGCCATGCTAGGGTGCACGTGGCTGCCAGAAACCACTGGCTCTGAAGACAGAAGTGGAGGTCAGAGATTGCATAATGCTGCCGAGTGCCTGAGTGCAGCTCTGAGATCAGATCACTTTCATATACAAATATGCTGCTATCAACGTTAATGTAATTACGGCTTAGAGCAGTGCTCCTCAAAGTGGGGTCCGGGGACCCCCAGGGGTCCTTGAGGGGGTTCCAGGGGGTCCCCAGCAAAAAGTGGAATCATTTATTTTCACTATAATTCCATCCATAAGTAACACAATGACAGAATGCAGGACTATTTTGGTAATGGGTTTCATACACTTTCTGTAATAAAACATCTAAAAGCAAAAATAACCCTATTGGCGTGCGCCAATGCTCAGTAAATGTTATTGCATCAGTGATGTCACAATGCCTCCTTGTGTGTGTGTGTGTGTGTGTGTGTTGCTCACTAAATGTTATTGCATCAGTGATGTCACAATGCATCCTTGTGTGTGTGTGTGTGCCTCATTATATCACTGATGACATCATCAGTGTGTGTGTCCCCCTATGACATCACTGATCAGTCTTTCACAATGCCTCCTTGTGGGTGTGTGTGTGTGACATCACTGATCAGTCTTGTCACAATGCCTCCTTGTGTTTGTGTCAGCGTGTGTGTGTGTGTGTGTGTGCGCCCTTATGGCATCACTTTTGACATCATCACTGATGACATCATCACTGATGACATCACTGATGACATAAGCTAATTAGCCTAATTAGAAAATCCGTCTCCATCAGGTCACGGGTGCGTCCCTGTAATGAGTGGCCAATGTAGGCAGTGGCTGTGCCACACCATTGTTTAGCAAGAACAAAACGGAGCGGCACTGTGCTTTTCATGAAAAAGCACCCTGCGTAATCTACAGCAGTGGTTCCCAACCACCAGGCCCCGGGCCAGTGCCGGCCCCCAAAGCATTTGCTAGAACGAGGGAGAGAGCACGCTCTCTCGCACACACACAGAGGGAGAGAGCACGCTCTCTCGCACACACACAGAGGGAGAGAGACCTATAGTGTGTAGCAGCACACGGCAGCGTCATACAGTAAGTGAAAGTAAAGACAGGAGAAAAGAGAGGATAATTAAAAAGAACCCACGCTGGATGGATTAATTTGCACATCAGGTTATAATGCACACCTTTTTTGTGTAGTAAAAAAGAGGACTAAGTGAAATCCTAAAGTGTTGCAAACGCATTTCTATCTTGTGGCCACAGCAGGGTTTCCTCTATATGCATTTGGGGGCCACCGCTAGGGCTGGCACGGATCAGAAAATCCACGGATTGGATCGCGTGACGGATTTTGAGCCACGGATCACGGATTTTTCGGATCAGCAAAAAAAAAAAAATCTCTGATTTTTTCTCTCAAAATTAGATTTTGGATTTGATTTTTTAATACTATTATACTTCTCTAACTATTTGTTGCCCTGCACAGCTCAAAAATATTTTTTTCTCATAAGTGACACAATTTATGCTTTTACTCTGAAGGCAGAACAACCCAACTTCCTGTTTCAGTGTGGCGCTGCTATGCCTAACTTCCTGGCTGTTACTTGCTAAGCTGCAGTCACTTGACACAGGTGGTACAGACCGGGTGAGTCTGGAAACTAGGGTTGCACGGTATACCGGTATTAGTATGGTACCGCGGTTCCCTGCCGTTAAAAAGGATACTATACCACGTTAATTTAGTACCGATACTTAAAAAAATGTCATGGGTTGCGTCAGTGTGCGACCGTGGTGTTTGTTAGCGGAGGAGAGAGACACAGCGGCATTACAGTTGAGAGCCTGTCTCCCACCTCACGTGAAGGCAACACAGCCTTGCCTTGAACCAATGGTGACTCGTGAAAAGTGAAAAAAAGCTCGTCTCTGACTCTGTCTGTTTCATGTGGGGGCGTGTCGACTTTCCCCTCTTCCCTCTCTGCTCGCTCTCTGGCCAGTCGTTCAGTCCTCACTACAGCACCCCGACACACAGGACAGACGCAGCGAAAATGGCAGCGGCTTCTTCTAGTCTTGCAAGCCGACCAACGCTTGTAGAAAAAGCAGATGCACGAAGCGAAATATGGAAATATTTTGCTTACGTTGCCGACAGCGAAGGCAAGCCCGTGGACACCTCCAAACCAGTGTGTAAAAGGTGCTTCAACGTGACGCAAGCGAAAGGATCAAACACATCGAACCTGGCTAAACATCTTGCCGACAGGCACCCCGACCTGTTCAAAGAGTTTAAAGACCGACAGGTTAGCGAACGTGAACGATAAACATACATGCCCTCAAATAAGTCCAACGAGTATTGTGTGACAAGCGAACTTGTTTCACTGAAAAAGTTCGCTTGTCACAATAGCCTACTCGTTTACAGTAAAACACGAGGCAATGTGCTGGAGCACAGATCTCTGCCAAGGAGCAAGTCATGACATGTAACGTTTAGGGGAGGGGACATCAGATGACTGCATACCATGTACAATATTTAATAACACTATGGCCCTCAATGCCAGTGTTATTAAAGCTTTTACATGGTAAGCAGTCATCTGATCTCACCTATCCTAATATTTACAATAATCCCAAGTATTAATGATATACGAATTCATTGTAAAAAACACCTAGCCTACATGTATGGGGGGGGGGGGGGGGGGGGGGGTACACCACATAATAAACCTACATTTCAATAGCCTACATTTATGTGTGAAAATAATATATATTACTAGATTAACCATAAATCAGGCACTTCATGTTAATGAAGCTTAGGAGCTGCAAGTACAGAGTACTTAAAACAAATAGCTATAATAGTGTAGCAGCTGTGTGAAAATATATTTTATTTATATTATTTATACGTTTAAACGGTTCACATTCCTTTCAAATATGTTTACAGGAGAGATTATGTTAATTTTACACTAGATAATAAAAGTTCTAGCATGTTCAGCGCCACACGTGCTGGCAGTACTACCAGCATGTAGTAAAATGACTACATGGCTGTGCATTACCTTGTTAAATCAATAAAATAAGTTTTAAGTTCCATGTTTTGTCCCCTCTATTTATTCCAATACTTTTCCTGATGTTTTAGTTTTTTGCCGTGGTATCGTTTCAGTATCGGTATCGAGATACTTTGGCAGGTATCGGTATCGAACTCATAATTTTGGTATCGTGACATCCCTACTGGAAACATAACGTTGATGCTACGTTAAGCTACTCGGTGGCCCCACGTGTTGTTTTGTTGTTATGTGTCCTAAAGGCAACATTTCACCGTCCGGTGATAATGTGTTCGTGAAAAGTGTGCGCGTGTGTGTTGTGGCTCTCGTTATCTTGTGCAGCCCGTAACATGCTGCTCGCATTCCTGTGCTTTTTCTGAGGTGTTGAAATAAGTTTGTTGTGATGCTGTCTTTAGTAGCCACTAGCCACAGCCTTCAGAGAGACTTTACAGTGGGGAGAAGGGTTGAGGAAGCTCACTTGTGCTTGCCATGATGATGCCTTGCACTCCATTGCACAGCCGACTAATGTGAGGTGGAGCTTCATATAGTCTAGTTTTCTGGCTGGGCGCGGGCCTTTGTGCCAACAAAACTGTTTTAAACATGGGGAATTCACACCGGCATGCGCGGGGACACAAACAAACGCACCCAGCCGATTGCCTTACATCACGTAACCTGACATGTAACATGTTTGTTTACCTGGCCACAGCGCTAGTGTCTGATATTCTTACTACACAGCGGCATCGCCATTATAGCTGGCCAAGAACGCGCAACGTTATTACCAGACCAGAGTAAAAAAAAAATATATATATATATATATATATATTTAAGCAATATAGCATGAGAGCCAGTGTGTTGTGCCAAATATATCCCCCTGATCAGCTGTTATCCCACGAGGCCGCAGGCCGAGTGGGATAACTGCTGAGCAGGGGGATATATTCCACAACACACGCAGCTCGAGTGCTATATTGCTTTTATAAAACGGTTTCCAAGTATGATAATATAATAATAATAATAATACTATAAGTCCGACTCCGACTGGCATGTCATTCTGATAGAGTCAGTTGAAACACTACTGTAAGGCGGGACCGCAAGAACATGCGGGTGATTTGATTGGATCGTTCTGGAGACTGAAGTTGACATTGGCCAATCCTGGCGCTTGCTGAGTAGCTGAGAGCTTTCTGGAAACCCCGACAGGCAGCTCGAGCGCAGCGTTGCATTCTCAGCGCTTGCTGAGAAGCTGAATGCTTTCTGCAAAGCCCGACACCAACTAACGTTATGGGGTTAAATGCGGGGTTAAATGCGGGGTTAACAGCCTTTCTTTTGCAAAGAAGACATTAGCCCGCATCTATTCTTGTACAAAACATCATTTTCTGCGAAGTATTAGTAAAGTTATAAGCGAAGATCGATTCACAAGGATCTGACAGCTGTCTCCGCCATTTTTTTTTCCTACGTTGTCATTTGAGGTAAGCCTTATTATTACTCTCTTAGTAAGAGAGTTGCCATGGCAACCAATAACCCATGGCCATGGGTTATTGAACTCGGTTACTGGAATTATACAATGGCTGTGAACCAATCAGATTGCTTGATTTGAGAGAGCCGTTTTATAAATATATATATATATATATTATTATTATTATTACGCTATCGATAATCGATAATTGATCGTTAATTTTCCAGAATTTCGATTATGGAAATTGTTCAAAATTAACATCCCTAGTTCAAGTAGAAGTGTTCATTCGGATAAATTGGAGTCTCACCTGGACTGCGAGCAGAAAAAATAAACAATCTGCGTGGGTAAGTGAGCCCCTGCGGCCGTGACGGGGATTCTGGGCAAATGTTGACATGCTATGCTATGCAATGCTGTGAGAAATATACAAGAAGTTGCTGCTGCATAAATAAACGTTTTATTGAGGAAAAAACACATTTGGTATGGTTTGGATTTTTTTTATTTTTAATGACAATTAATCGATTGATTGATTGTTAACGTTGCCAATCATCCGAGTTTGGAATTTGCGGAAAATGTGCATCCCTACTATCTATCTATCTATCTATCTATCTGTCTGTCTGTCTGTCTGTCTGTCTGTCTGTGTCGCATGCTGTTGCGTTGGGCAGTGAGTGTGCCCTGGTGTGTGTATAGCCGTGTGTTTGCTCGTGTGTGGCGCTTCCATAGACCGGTCAGGATCGCACCGCACTTCCCACGAGACATACTGGTTTTGATCTGCCTGTAAGAACAATGAATGGACATGTAAGAGTGGTTTCTTTTGAGCACACCATGTGAAATTACCCTCTCGCCTCGCCTCCCCTCCGTCCGTGTGTCATACTCTCGCAGCACCACTGAGAACGAAGCAACAGAGAGAAACGATTCGCTTATTTGATTGGCCGAGTAGCATCACGTGTGATGATTTACAGAGCATGCATTGGTCTGTGAGCTTCCTGGCAGATAAACCAGTAGTACCGTAAAGACTATAAAGCATGTGCCGGTTAAAATAGAAACGGTCCGTGAAAATGTAAGTTATCAATGATTTGTAGGTTATAGGGCTTGGTCCGGATAGGACGGCGTCTTGGTCCGGATGCGGACCGGAGTCCGGACTTTGAGGATCGCCATTCTAGAATCTAAATGGTAAAAAATGAAGAAAAATATGGTGTGTCAAACCTTTTGAATGGTAGTGTATGGATATATGCAAATGTTCTATGAGAGAGTAACGCTGCTAAAGTATAACTGAAATAACATACAGTATTTAGTTTTTGAGGGACCTGGCCAGGAAAAGCAGCACAAAGTCACAGACGCTACAAACAAATATTCCATTATTAAATAACATTACTTTTATAGATAAATACTGCAAAGCACATACTCTTCCCGCAAATGAACAGGGAACTCTCTTCCGGGGCAATAAATGTCACATGACTGTTCAGCTCTATAAAGATCGACTACAGAGCTATAAAGAATAGACTACTAGAGGAATAAATGCAATCGAAACGCTTATTTAGTAACTAATTATTTTATAACATCAAATTTTATTTTTATTTTTTTTATTTTTTGGTTGTTCCGTTAACCGCGACAGTTTGATTGGGTCCACTAATTTGGGCGGTATGGAAAAAGCCAATACCGTGGCAGCCCTGTGTCTACAGGTAGAATATATGATTTTGATTCGGCATTCCAGTGAGTTATCATTACACGGTCTGGTGCATAGCAGCAAACAACAACTTTGAAACTAAAATAAGCCCGTCGCCCGTCTCAAACTTCACCTACCTCTCTATCTCTATTCTCTATACAGTGGTTGCCTACTCAGATAACATTATCAGTCATGGAACTCCTCCCTTATCTAGCCAGCAGGGCAGAAGTCCAACGCCAGGTGATGTCATGCATTGGGTCACCTGTGCTTACTATCACCGCCTGATACAGATAAGGTAGGCCTTAAAATGCAGAGAGAGTTTGCGGTGGCTGTCAAGTTGACTTTCCCAACTGCCTGAAACAAAATGCATGAAAATGTATTGCAAGCCTTGTTTAGCTGCGGCCAGCAGGGCCAGCAGGTCTATAAGTAACTCTGTAGGTTGGTCCACAAAAGGTTCACCACGCTTGATTTAGTGGGCACAGTTTGGCATGGAGGTCAAGTGTGTGTGTGTGTGTGTGTGTGTGCGTGCGTGCGTGCGTGCGTGCGTGCGTGCGTATATTGTGAAGATGTGTTTTTGTGCCAATTGGCAAAAAGGGTGGGGGCAAATTTCATAATGGAGTGGGTGACATCACAATGGAGTGGATGATGTCACACTCTGACATCGCATATCTGCGCTCAGCTATTGCGAATTCATGCTTGTTTTATTACAACATCTCTGCTATTCCAAAGTAATTAAAGACGGCCTGATCCCATGTGGCGTGAGGCTCGGAGACGTATCTGACTGACAACCATCTGAAAACAAATCTTCTCTGAGATGACAGAGAGTTGAGAGGCGGGCCATAGCGTTCGATGATTTGATTTGACAATAGAGTACCGCAGGGATGATGTATTTTTGTAGTCGGAATGCAGAAGTCCCGGACTTTTGAATGGGTTTTTGGCGCGATGCTTCAAATAAGGTCTGTGGGCAAGCTTATTCAAACGCGAACCTGTGTTCAGCGAGATAATCTTCACACATGAGGACCACTTTCATGAGTTTTGAAGCGTAAATGCGAGCCCTAGAAGTAAAAAGCTCATGCTAAGCTATTCCAGAAATACACAGTGTCGCATAGGCTTCCCCGTCACGTCACCACTCAACCTGGAGTGTTGTTGATGTGTGCGCTGCTGTGCACATCTCTGCTATTCCAAAGTAATTAAAGACGGCCTAAAAACGGGAATAAAACTGTCTATTTACATGGATGAAAAGTACGCTGCCACGTGGCCCCCACGGAGCTGGACTGGCTTGCACACTATTGATCTCAAAACAACGCCTAAGACGGACAAAAACACTGCGGAGAACACTGGGTGAGTCGTCAGATAATAATTAATGTGAGGAGAGGGGTCCAGGTAAAAAAAAAACGAAATTCTCCTTTAACGGCACGTAAAAGCTTCAAAACTCATAAAAGTGGTCCTCGTGTGTGAAGATTATCCTGCTGAACACTGGTTCGCGTTTGAATAAGCTTGCGTTTAACCACAGACCTCATTTGAAGCATCGCGCCAAAAACCCATTCAAAAATCCCATAGGCAGAAACAGTGAAGAACCCGGAAGTGTTGGCATCGATGTTTTCCAGACTCATTCCTGCGGCTCTCTATTCTGGGGACTGGATTGGCATGTTCCGCCCCCAAATCGAGTGGAATTCAGTGTGTTGTGGCGCTACGAGAAGCAGGCAGCCAGCTGCTTCCCTGTGGAGCGTAGCGGAGAATCTGATGCATGAGTGCTGCCTGCCTGCCTGCCTGGAATCTCCGAGGGGCCGGGGTAGGACGCGCGTACGTTAACGTTATCCTGGAATGCGAGTTTAACGAGCCAGTTACATGTCTTTGCATTCTTAGACATTCCGTTTGCTTTATTTTGTACGTTACATACAATTGGCCAAGTTATTAGTTAGTTTATGGGCTAAAGATTCTGCCAGATTACAAGCACTAGATGCCATTTTGCCTGCAGAATTTTCTCCTCGAAATGAAGATTGATTGATAGCTGCCATGTCGTGATATGATTGGTTGAAATGGGGCAGAAATTTGATAGTGCAATGTGACGTCAGAAAACTGTAGATTACTGTTATGAATAAAATCTTTTAAATTAACTTTTGATATGAAAAACTAAAGAAATTAAATTTTTCAGATTTTTCTTTTTGGATACATTATTAAATAGGTTCACTGGATACCCAGGTATGTGAACTAAAATAATAATAAGTCATTTTTGCTCTCTCACACACACACACACACACACACACACACACACACACACACACACACTTCACTTTCCCCAGCCAGAATTATCCTG
This sequence comes from Poromitra crassiceps, assembly GCF_964638095.1. Lineage (NCBI taxonomy): Eukaryota > Metazoa > Chordata > Actinopteri > Beryciformes > Melamphaidae > Poromitra > Poromitra crassiceps. The sequence continues at coordinate 22,482,251 of NC_139626.1, forward strand.
CCGGTCCCGCGGATGGAACCGACAACCTTCCGGTCACAAGCTCGCTTCTCTAACTGTTGGGCCACCACTGCTTTAATCAACAACAATCATTGTCTTGAGATCATCGGCTTTCATCGCCACTGACTGATGTGCTAAAGAGGATGGAGGAGTGCACTCGACATTGCTGTTGGACTGCTTGTTCACCAATACAGGAAGTCCCAATATGTAATTCATCTCAACTATATAATCGAATATGTAATCAGATCCCAATAAGTCCTGTCTACAGGAAAAGTTTCAAATATTCAAAATTTCCAATCATTTAATAGAAAATACAGATTGATTAATTGATAGGTTTGATTAGTGATCCGAGTTGTTGTGGGAGCTGACTTCATGAACTGGTACGTAGCAACCCTGTGTAGAACAAAATGTTACTACCGTATACACTGTATCTAATAAAATATAAATGAAATACTAAGCAAAGTTCAGGTGGTTAGTAACAGCAGTGAGCATCTAGCTGTTGATGCACTCAAAGACAGGAAAAATAAAGACTTTTTATCCACTCACAACAAGGCTTGCCTTGTGCAAACCAAAATTCACGAGACACTACTTTTACTACACCAACATGTTGTGGCCCTGCTTCTCCCTTATAAAGGCAGCTAGCATGTCGAAAATATTAAAAGGACATAAAACATCTATGGCTGCTCACATTGTTGTAGCTCCAGCCAAGAGCCAGAAAATTAATTAAACTGAAATGAATACAATTTTGACTTATTTACTTGTTTATTTATACCTGCATTCATTTGAAATTGTACCATTGGTTTATGAATTTTACTTCTCAGCTATAATGATTCATGTCAAATATTAGGCCTAGTTCTTTCCACAATAAGTTAATTTGTAATGTAATCCTCGTTCAATTAAATGGCATGTGCATTGCATATGAACACTACAGTAGGGTTGGGAGCCTGGGAGGAGCTGCTGATACAAAACATTACCGCATATTTAAAAAAGGAAAAAAACTTCCCAACTAACATTAACGTTAGGCGTTATTTGTCTAGACCGAGATTATCTCGTGCGTATTTACTGACTTTATATAGGCTTCAACAAAGACACAAGACGTCAAATGTCGCTCTGTGTCTGTCAAAATAATAAGACAACGTTAGCTGCACACCTAGCCGGCTAGCTAGCCAGTTAGCATTCTTGTTTCTTAAACACAGAAGTTTATTGACGATTAAATAACATTTCTGCCGCGTAACACCACGTAGTTACAACATCGAAATCAACGGGACTTTAATTCACTGATCTACGAGGTTAGGAAAACCATGACATTGGCTGACTAACGTTGGCTACGCATTCACACATGACAAAGTCAGCTAACCTGTCGTTAGCTAATAGTTATTGCAAAGGTAGACCATGAAAACCAAGCTAGGTTAGCTGTCTGGGGACCAGACTAACCACTGGAGGCCAAGGTGTTCAATAATTAACTTACATTCAGAATTTCCTTGTTAACAGTAGCCAAGCTAAACAGAGACTTAAAATGATACATCTGGCTAAGATGAGTTTGGCAATTGTCTAGCTAACGTTATTGCACAGCGCACCTTATGTTGCATATAAGGTTACGATTTCTAATTTATTTTGAAAATGCGTTTTGTGTTTATCAATCCACTGACCACATGCTGAACTCCATTTCACATTACCCTGGTCCCTCTGCGGGAAGGCCTGACGCGAGTTGTTTGCCAGTGTACCTATGTTAGCTAGTTAGCTTGCTAACGTTAACAGTTAGCGTTAGTTAGCTGTCGTTGGAGCCGACGCAATGATTTCACAGCTTGTCAAAACTCGAGCTAATGACGTTAACATACATACAAACGTTAGCTACTTACGTTTTCGTGTCGTTATTCGAATGTAGATCCAATCTCCGTTCCTGCTGGATTTTGTTTTTGTGTGAAGATCTAACCTAGCTATCTACGGAGCTAACGCTAGCTAGCTAGCTATCTTGTTATGTTTCCTTATTTGACAATTATTTGACAAAAATAATCGCGATTGGCCTCAGATGAGCGGCGATAATTCCTTTCTCGGCGGTTCCCTGCTTGGATGGCGTTGATTTTTACGCATGTTTGACGCCAACTCTGTCTCTCACAAGTGCAAAGAATTCCGATCGCTCCAAAACAAATATGGACACTCGAAATTGGTTATATTAGACAACACGGACAAATCTGGCACTTTCGTCCATTGAAAGGCCAGAGCTATCCTTCGACTTTGGGTGCTGAACAAGAGGAGGTGCTATTTTTGGCATATGCTCGGTGATTGGTCATGACGTCTTGGCAACATTTCGGCTGATTGGCTGATTCTTCTGTCAATCAGCTCTGCCCCTGTACAAAAGTACATTTTCATTGGTTTGTTCTCGTAGCCCTATGATGTACCGTGATGTACTCGATAGAGCAGTGCGTCTCAAAGTAGGGTCCAGGGACCCACAGGGATTCCAGCGGCCCCCAGAATGCACTAGTTTTTTTTTAGAATGTACGAGAATGATTTATTCCAATCGTAGGTTTCACTCTCCACATTATTACCTCTCCAGTAGTAGTAAGTATCAGTGCAGATACTTACTACTGCAACCTCGCTTCAACAGGCTCTCTCAGAAGAGCCAAATCCAATTACTGGCTTCTCGGTCTTCCTGACCTGCCCCAGATCCGGCGGATGTGTGTTACAGTGTGTTCCCCCATAGAAAGATGGCTTTATATGGTGTTAGTTAATTTTATGTTTGTGTATTAGCTACATAAATAGATAACTCGCATCACATTTATTTACTATGATGGCATGACACCCTGTTTTCAAGGCAGAATTGTTTTTTGGGACACAGAAAAGTTCTCAATCCGTTGGATCTGCAACAGCCGTTTCCGGTTTTTACCGGATGACTCAGACTAGATAATACAATTCAATACAAAAGGGAGACTTGATAGGCTAGATTGAATGATCAACTTTAACATCAAGGCCCAAGGCAGTGAGGAGGACAGAGTCAGCAATAGGTCAGGTGGTGACTACATGAAGGGACACATTCTTAAGGAAAAGCTCGGGCAATCTTAAAACAATATCTTCAGGGGTTAAATTGGGCTGCTTGGTGGGGGGAGTCCTGCTTTAGATTTTTTTTTATGCCTCCGCCGGCGATACCCGGGCTGGAGGCATTATGGTTTCGGGTTGTCCGTATGTACGTCCGTCCGTCCATCTGTCCGTCCGATGTTCGTTAACGTGATATCTCAGGAACGCCTTGACGGAATTTCGTCCAATTTGGCTCAAAGCGTCCAATTGGTCTCAAGGATGAACTGATTAGATTTTGATGGTCAAAGGTCAAGGTCACTGTGACCTCACAAATCATTTTCAAGCTCGTTAACGCGATATCTCAGTAACGCCTTGACGGAATTTCTTCACATTTGGCTGATGTCAACTGCTCACTTGTTGGCAGAGGCATATATTTTCATTTATGTCTACGCCCTAGGCCTAGGGGATCCTATTTTGCTATACACATTGTACAGTAGAGCCATCTAGTGGACGTAGTGGTTGTATTTTGCATTGTTACCTGTGAGTTCACTGCTTTCTGCTCAGGTGTTTGTAATCATCTTGTATTTAGTAGGGGGAACTCTATATTTTAACATGCACTAGCTATGTTTTTAAACATTTCATAATGAAATAGTCATCTAAATAAAGGCTTTTAACTTTTTGCCAGAAGAGTGCCTTATTGGACCTTTCTTTTTTGAACTTTCGTGATTATGTTAGTTTGTCCAATTACTTTTGGACCACATATAAAATGTGTTGTAATTCCTACACCGTTCACCTGATTTGGAATACCCTCAAATTAATTTATGAAAAAGTATCTACCCCCCCCCCCCCCCCTTCCCCCATTATTGCCTGCAGTGGCAGTGAAAATATATCAGGGTCACCAGGAGAGTGGAAAATATTCTTAACATTGAACCCTGTCGTACCTCTGCGATTTACAAAACATGTCTAAAGCGGAGCTAAAGGCTTATAATCTACTTGGAAATTGTAGTTGTATATCAAGAGCGCTCAAGTCTTTCTTGGACTATAATGCAGCTGCATCCCCCTCTAGTGGTGAAGAGCTATTTTCACATCAGGCCAGTAGTTCCACTTGTCGACCGACAGGGGGTACTGTCGAACAACATACCTGAGAGGAGACAGACTGGGGTATTAGGCTCCCAGTCTTAAAACAAAGTTTAGTTTGTTTTTCATATTGCATAGTAGCTATATCTAGCGTTAAGTAATAAACCATACCATATAGTTGGTGATTTTAGAACAGTTGATGATTTGATAGGCCACACGTTCAATAAAAAGTTTTTAGTCGTTAAATTGATAGCTAGTACAGTATATAATGGTCACAATTACACTTTAACCTTCCGCCACCCAATATAGTTCTTTAACAGTGAAAGTCGTTGTGACCAAGCAGGTTTTGACCTCTTTGGTTTTGACGAGAGTTGTGTTCTCCGGTCAGCGCATTGAAATAGTATGCCTATAAACGTTATAGTAATAAAATAAACGTTAAAGTAAGCCTACACCGTTACAGGTGTGTTTTATCAGGTATTTCATGTCGGTGTTGCTTCGAACGTGGCTCGAGCTAAGCAGAATGGACCGACTTTACGTTCGACAACCGCGTAGTGTAAACTCAAGTCACTACCGGAAACATCCACCCTCTAAACATCAACTCAAACAGAGCTTGTGGGGGAGAGGGGGAGTCGTCACCAGCCGTCACCAGAAGCGCTTACCTTAAAAACTCTGCTCCAGGTGAGGCTCGAACTCACAACCTCGGCATTGCTCTGCTGGCTACTGTCATATAAGTACCGCGCGCTAACCGATTGCGCCACTGGAGCTTCGGTGCATTGGGACAGGAAAACGCCTTAAGTTAGTTATCAGGATCCGAGAACTTGTCGTAATTAATGGTCTATGGATGAAAACAAACGGCAGACCGATGGGCTGTACCGGGCGTGCACACACACACACACACACGCGCACGCGCACGCACGCACGCACGCACACACACACACACACACACACACACACACACACACACACACACACGCAGTTAATCTAGTCCAGCACACAATGGCACTCACGTGCTGCGTTCAGGTTCTGCTCAGAAGCTCCACCAATGTTTGTTTGATTGGAAATACTATAAAGTAGTCTATGACATCACGGATGATGTCACAATGTCTATGATGTGATAGGAATAGGCATGTTGTTTGATTGTCTGCTGTGGTGGTGGCAGCACAGGCTTGGCTGCTCAGAACATTGAGGGTGGTGGTAGGACAGCTCATTGAAGATCAAGATCCCCATACCAATCTTTGAAAACGCCGTCACTCTGGCTAAACTCATCAAAGATCAGATTAGATTTCACTTTATTGTCGGACAAAGTCTGAAATTTGTCTTGCGCCCCAAGACACTGTTTCTCATGAGAGAGCAGGTTTATCATCTGGTATGAGATATTCAGTTTAATGCCAAGTGTGTGGAAACAACTCTGAGGGACCTGATGGAATCGGAGCTCCCTTGGGGCAGCAAAGCCGTGCTGCTTGGTGGACATCATAGGCAGACACTCCCAGTTATCCAGAGAGGATGCAGACCTGAGTCAAAGCTTGCATTTAATGTCAACCCTCTATCATCTCCTGCAGAAGCAAAAACTGAAATGTGCACACAGGGCCAATCACGGCTTACTATCATGGCTTAATGGCACTAGTGTCCTCTAGAGAGAGAGTGGCGTCAGCGGAGGACCAAAATGCGAGACTCATTAGCCAATGAACAGCCAGGAATGGGTCTCGCGCTACTTTTGCATGCTAAAATAAAGCTGATAATGTACAATTTGATTCAAGGTGGGAAAAACCCTTTCAGAGTACAACACAAACTGTCTATTTTGCTGCAACTCGACAGTGCTGCTTAATCCAGGACCTTACTTCCTGGAACTCTTGAGAGTAAAAAAACTGGTCCATTGGAGTGAATGGAGATGTCGGGACTCTTCTAGAATGGCACCATCTTACAATGACCAATCAGAGCTCACGCTGCAATGACACCACTGAAGAACACCAATGATATGACAGACATCACTGATGACATCACAACTGAGGTAATAGACATTGTGCCATCACTGATGGCTCAAATGACATCACTGATGACATCACAATAGTGAATAGCTCTGTTTTTGTGTCATGAGCTAGTAAGCAACAAATGGAAACAATTCTGAACAGATTAACGTGGGCTGCATATACACACATTAAAAATCTCTCAGACACACACACACACTAATGTATCCCCCCGAGGCGGCAGGCTGTAAAGGTTCAGAATGTGATTTGTGATCCGAGAGCTTTCCTCGCTCTATTGTCATATTTCTTTTGCAGGGATAGTTTCCAACATTCTCACACTGGCCAGCGTCTGCACCAATCAGGCCCCATCTATCACACTCCCCCTCAAGAGCAACACAAAGCCTGGAGTGGGAGAGAGAGAGAGAGAGGGAGGGGAGAGAGAGAGACAGAGTAGGAGGGAGCGCTGGCAGATTAGAGACTACTAAATAATTCAACAAGATTGGAGACCATAATCTGGCATTGTGTCATTTTAATTATTCAGCATATTCATAATTCAGCACATGACATACAGGAAACACCAACATAAACATTCTGAATGAAAGAGAAATCATTTGACCCAGTGGTCAGCGGAGGTTCTAACCTCAAAGACATGCGGCGGCGATGCCAGTTTAAAACTCGGGATTAGCAACTTTTTGAGGCAATGCCCATTGGCAATATTGCCAAGCAGCAGGGAGAGGGATTTGCACATGGGACAAACTTGATTAAGTTTGAATGGCAGGCTGTAAATAACATACATTTGATGTGGAAGGGGGGGGGGGGGGGGTGTTAGCAAATTCTTTGCAAATAGCAAAAAGTTGTTGGCAACATTGCCCATCTTCTTTGCCTCAAAATGTTGCCCTCATATCACAGCCTAGGACAACATGACAGATCCATGCCCTTTTCTGCTGGAGAGGAAGTGCTTTTGGGCCCATGGCAGGGCTAGGTAGGTAGGCCATAGAAATAGGATGAGTAGAATGTACAGTCTTGTAATGAGATATACAGCATATTATACAGTGGTTCATGAGGGAGGCAGACGTAGTGCGGAAGGCTGTTAGGCTAGCCGGCTCTCTATATCTTCGCCTTGTTCTATTTGCAGACCTGCAGATCCATCATGAATGAAGCGTTTGGGGGTGATTTGTTGAAGGACTACGGGTTTGCTAAGCAACCTTTTGGGGGTCATCGTTCCTCGACGCTGGCGCCATTTCTTAAAAGGCTGTCGACTCAATCTTCCATAGTGCATTTTCTTTAATGTCAGCGATGGACATTTGCGTCTCCTCCCATGTTCCAACCCTAGTACACCTCCACCCCCCCACCCCCCCCCCACCCCCCATACATAAAAAAAAAGTTTATACAAACTGATAAAACTTCACAACAGTTCACCATCAACACAAAGGTCACATGAAGTTCCGTCAGTACGTCTGTCCGTAAAAAGTAAGAGGAGCACACATAAACATCCCCTCTTTTCCTTCTCGCACATTTTACAGTCACACACATGCACGTGCACACACAGACACACGCTGTCTCTCTGTCACGCACTCGCACACACGCGCGCACACACACACACGCGCGCACACACACACACACACACACACACGCGCGCACACACACACACACACACACACACACATACAGACACAGTCCCAGGGGATTGGACATTGTACAGACAGGCACCACTTGCAGTCTGGTGTATGTTTCTCGAGTGCATCATCACAGCTCGCCCCATCCTTCTCATGCCAAACCGTAAGACAGCTGGGTACGTGTTGGAACGGAGTATAACCGTATTTTCAGGTCTAGAAGCAAGGAGGGTCTGAGGGTTGAATGAGAGGATAGGAAGTGTGTGTGTGTGTGTGTGTGTGTGTGTGTGTGTGTGTGTGTGTGTGTGTGTGTGTGTGTGTGTGTGTGTGTGTGTGTGTGCGTGTGCGTGTTTGTGTGTGAGAGTTGGCAAATGTGAGAGTTTGCTCGTGAGTAGCGTATGCGGGTCTGGGCGCGGAGGCGGGGGCGGTCCGCGGTCCATCAGTCGTGGATGACGATGGGGCCTCGCATCCTCAGGCTGGGGTGGGGGTGCGGGGGGGCCAGGACCAGCCCCTGTGGCGGTGGGACTTGGGAGGCCCTGCGCAGGGTGATCTGCTCACAGGGCTGCCGGCAGGCGCGCCTCAGCTGGGACCTGGACAGCAGCCGTCTGGCCCTCCTGGGATGGGGGAGACAAGACAGGACGTCAAGGAGAGGGGGGAAGGGGGGTTCGTTTGTCTGCGAGGGGGACGGGTGTCTCAACAGAGCGGGGGAATGTTGCACTCATGGCCATACCCGACACACACTAATGCAAATCCAATACCAGTATAAAAGCACAAATTAATTTATAATAAAGTGTCATTTTCTTAACACTTACTCTCAACCTGCCTCATCTACTTCTACTTGTGTTAGCGGACTCTTACATTTCCCAGAATAACTTTCCACAATTCCCAGAGAGCAGACATGAACTGGTGGCATTCAGGTTATACTGTATGTCTAAGTGTATGTGTATGTCTAAGTGTATGTATATGTGTATGTCTAAGTGTATGTGTATGTCTAAGTGTATGTATATGTGTATGTCTAAGTGCATGTGTATGTCTAAGTGTATGTATATGTGTATGTCTAAGTGTATGTGTATGTTTAAGTTTATGTGTATGTCTAAGTGTATGTATACATGTATATCTAGTGTATGTGTATGTCTAAGTGTATGTATATGTGTATGTCTAAGTGTATGTGTATGTCTAAGTGTATGTATATGTGTATGTCTAGTGTATGTGTATGTCTAAGTGTATGTATATGTGTATGTCTAAGTGTATGTGTATGTGTATGTGTATGTCTAAGTGTATGTCTAGTGTATGTGTATGTATATGTGTATGTCTAAGTGTGTATGTGGAGAGAGCGACAGTAATATTGTTAGCATATAAGAGCAAGACCACATAACGAAAAACAACGTGCTGTCCCGGGGTCACACCCTGCAGATGAAATAGATTTAAAAATGATTTTATTCCTGTTTTAGTTAAACTTTTAAATGGCACCGGATAACAGGCTGTGCAATTATCGAATACCGATATCAAGACATGAAACTATAAGCTGCACAATTATCGATATATTATCGATATTAAGAAATGTAACTAGATTATGAAAGACTTCATTGCAGGGGGGTGATGCAGTTCCTAAACTTGTCGGGTTGCCCTTACACCGACCCATTCCAGGTCGGGCAACGGTATTGACGATCAGGCTTTTTTGACTGTAGTATTTGCCAGAAATTTCATTGTGCAGATACTTTTTATTTGCACTCACTCACTCACTGTGATGCATTTGTTATCTGTTTTTATTAACGTGTTTGTACGTGAATGTTTTTATGGCTGCAGTATGGGTGTAAGCCCAAGACGAATGTCCCACCTGTGGGACAATAAAGATAATCTTGACTCTTGAACAGTCACACCCCTTCCTCAATATTCAATATTGTGGCTGCATTGAATTATGAACTATTGAGGCTGCTGTCGGTGGAGAAATTGTCTTTCTGCCTCTTCTACAATGGATTTCTCGATGCATGATTGTTGAACAGCAGTAAAAAATGAGTCTAGAAAGATAGTTGGAAAATGTTCTGCTATCAAACACCATTGTGGCTGTTGTAGAAATATCTCAATGTAACATCAAGTTGTCTGTGTTTTGGCCAGTTATCCACAGGATTAATGAAAAGACACTACCCAACAACAAAATAGGTCCAGAAAGGAAAAATGGCTTGTTTGTTTGTTCGCTACTAGAACAAACAGCCGAGGCTGCATTTATTTCTTAAATTTTAACTTCAACTTCAACTTTATTGTTATCCCGAAGGAAATCTTGTTTGCAGCAGGTACCAGAACACAACAGGACAAAGGACACTGACAATAACAAGCATCATAATACATCATAATACAATCACTCCAGGAGTAGTCAGTGGTTAATTGATTGAACCAGCAACATCAGAAATGGCAAGCATGCCAGATCCCAACATATTATGCAGTTAGTGCAACATAAAATACTGCATCAAGTCAATTAAAGTGCTGTGCAGATTCTGCAGAAGCAATATGTAAAAGAGTAAGAGTAATACATACACTGTAGGAAATAAAAAGTGATAGGAGGGTGTGCAGGACTAAACTGGCACACCGTGTCGTTGTTCGTCCAGAGGAGGTCAAACTCCAGATAAAGTGGATGCTTTATCAATTATTTGGCCGGAGTTTGACAGTGAATGTGATGCTGAAACTCAGAGAGACCAACCTGGACTTGTTTAGTTGGGCTTGGGTAAGGTTAGGCTGAATTTCCCATATAATCACATGAATTTGGGTCTAGAAATGCTTTTGGAGTTTATTCAGCAATTCAAACAACAACAACAACAAATGTGTGTGTGTGTGTGTGTGTGTGGGGGGGGGGGGGGGGGGGATCAGACATACTGGCCTGTATTCAGACAAAGACCAGCTTTGTCGTGTCAAAGTGTCCAGGAGTTGGTAACCCTCACTAACACTGTCTGACATATGCGATGAAGAGACACATTATGGAGAGTCGAGTTTGAATTGAAAGTTGGGCCAAATTCTTTGGTGCACTGAGCAGAAGAGTACAACGAATAAAGGGAACAATTCATCTGGTTCCAGGCCCCTGAATAAGTCATTAGCGATAACCACTTTTTCTAATTTCACGGGGTTACAGGAAAGTGGAGTGTGCAACACTTATTAATTAATTACTAATATATCTCAATAGTGTCAGGCAAGAGAAAGTAGAAGCTCTAAAAGCATTTTACGGCTTTAAAGGGGGCATATGAGGTAACGACTGCGGTGGGGTTTATGCTGTTAACAGGGACGCTCTCTCACTGCCCACAGCAACCACTAGTAGTACTAAATCTAAGTCCGGTGGGACACGCTCACAAGTGTTGGACAGGCACTAATGGAATTCAAAATGCCAGATAAATAACCAATAAACGTACTGGTTGTTATCCACATTTTCCTTTAGTGGTCAGAAAAACCACTTCCAGGCTTATAAACGTGATTGTCCTTTCAATTCTTCTCTCTCTATATCCCTCCTTCACCAGCACCAGGGTTGTTTTTCTTTTGCCGGCACACAAAAGAACAGGAGTTTCCTTCAGATCCCTGCTGTAATAGTGTTAGAACAGCCTCATCCACTCTGTGCCTGTGCATGCGTGTGCACGGACGTGTGCGTCAAGTGTGTGCAACATTCATAAATGTTACATTCAAGGGCTGCACTCACGCACGCACGCACGCACGTGCACACACACACACACACACACACACACGCACGCACGTTGTTCTCGAACACAATGTACCCTAAGAATGATTGTCCGCAGGCAAGACGTTTATTCTCACTTAGAGTTAATGATGGAGCAGAACAGAGAAAACGCAGCAGAAAAGGCATAGCCCCTTTCGGGACGTGTGTCGTGTTCCTCTCGCTTGCTAGACTCTCCCTTCACAGTCCCTTCCCCAAACGTTAAGTGAGGCGCTGGGAAAAGTCCCAAGCAGCAGAACATGCCGATCCGTTCGTCGTACAAGTGTCACAGAGACATTCCAAAGCCACCTACCAAAGCAGAACTCTTCATTGATTAGATCCGCCGTGGTTTGAAAGCTCGATGCTGCTAATAAATAACTATAATATAATAATACCACACATTTTTTGAGTTTTGTGCTCTTCCGCCCAGCCGTCATAGCGCTCCACAGCGCCCCTCTGGTCGGAAGCACACGGAAAGACACGGCACGGCCGCCATCTTGGCATTTCCGAAAAAATTATATCACCGGCACAGAATTGGGATAAAAGAGGTGCTTATTAGCAGCATCGAGCTTTCAAACCCCGGCAGATCTAATCAATAGAGACTTCTGCTTTGGTAGGTGGCTTTGGAATGTCTCTGTGACACTTGTACGACGAGCAGATGGGCATGTTCTGCTGCTTGGGCCTTTTCGCAGCGCCTCACTTAACGTTTAGGTAAGGGACTGTGGAGGGAGAGTCTAGCAAGCAAGACGAACACGACACATGTCCCGAAAGGGGCTACAGAACAGCACAGATGTAACGCTGGTCGCACACTACACTATCGAAAGCGCTGCTGTCCATAGGCCCTCTTCACAGCAACCGTTTTCAGAAAGTAAAGCAGCTGTAAGGAATAACATTAATGTGGGACCTGGCACCGGAACACCTAAATTGAATGGAACCATCATCAGTGGTATTGGTTACACCCGCTTTACTTCCTGCTTTACCACCTCAAAATGGTTGTTGTGAAAAGGGTCTATTATCTGTTCAGCTGACTGTTGGGGAGGAAGAAAACTAAGCAAAACATATCAAGCATCGAATTTAAATCTGTCTCTCTTTCTGTCCCTCTCAGTACTATGCCTTGTCTGTTTTTCCAACCGCTTTGTTAAACTCTTCAACTTCAACTTCTGAGAATCTTATCTCCACTTTCTGGTTAACCCCCCTCGTCTGTCCCCTCTTCCCTATCCCCCTCACCAACCCAAATAAGGGTAGTAGGTTACCTCCCACTCCTCTCTGCTCTGTCAGATATTGTTTTCTGCATCACACTGAGGGGGAGAGAGAGAGATAGAGAGAGAGAGAGAGAGAGAGAGAGAGAGAGAAGAGACAGGGATGGAGAGAGAGAGAGAGAAAGAGAGAGAGAGAAGAGACAGGGATGGAGAGAGAGAGAATGGAACATTTCCATCGTCTGTCATTAGTGCCGGCCTATCAGAGGAGATGTACTGGATTATTCCATATTTGATGTGGACAAAGCATCTCACTGTTCTCTACTGGGAAATAAGCAGATAGCAGCATAACCCTATAATGGAAAAGGGTATGGTATTGACTGAGAACAGTGCTACTGTATCTCCCCTCTCTATCTGCCTCTCACCCATGTTGCTCCCGGTGGTAAGTGAGTGATCCATAAGAGTGCAGTGCGTGTCTAATGTGCTAATGATATTTCCACTCAGGGGCCAGCGGTGACTGGCTCCTCTCTGGCCCATCTGCGCCAGTTAACGGCTCTAATTTTAGCCCGGCGGTCCGAGGGCGGCTGTGAGGGGGCGAAGTGCCGTGGTTCATTTAGACACGGCGCTAATGGAGGAACATCGTTCTCCCTCACATGTGGCCATGCACACTTGTCCGTGTCGTGTGTGTGCGCACGCACGCATGTGTGTGAGGGAGTGTCTGTGTGTGTGTGTGTGTGTGTGTGTGTGAGAGAGAGAGAGATGGTGTACTGTATGTGTGTGTGTGTGTGTGTGTGTGTGTGTGTGTGTGTGTGTGTGTGTGTGTGTGTGTGTGTGTGTGTGTCTGTCTGTAAAGTGAGCCACCCCAACTCCTCCTATCATTCCTTTATCCATGTCTACGACAAAAGTATGCGATAGCGGCTAATGCTTGCAACAAGTGGCCGTCTGTATTATGAATGAGAGTAACCTGCTGTCATAACATAGCATTTTCAGGGCCGTCTGGGTAGTGTAGAGGCAAAAGCACTCGCCTACCACGGCAGAGAGACCCGGGTTCAATTCCCGGCAGCAGCACTGCCAGCTTGGTCAGATGTTCCTACAAACACAACTGGCCGTGTGTCCGGGTGGGAAGCCAGTGGGGTATGAGTTCAGGTCACTGCACTAGTGTCTGCTCTGGAAGCCAGTGGGGTATGAGTTCAGGTCACTGCACTAGTGTCTGCTCTGGAAGCCAGTGGGGTATGAGTTCAGGTCACTGCACTAGTGTCTGCTCTGTGGGAAGCCAGTGGGGTATGAGTTCAGGTCACTGCACTAGTGCCTGCTCTGGAAGCCAGTGGGGTATGAGTTCAGGTCACTGCACTAGTGTCTGCTCTGGAAGCCAGTGGGGTATGAGTTCAGGTCACTGCACTAGTGTCTGCTCTGGAAGCCAGTGGGGTATGAGTTCAGGTCACTGCACTAGTGTCTGCTCTGTGGGAAGCCAGTGGGGTATGAGTTCAGGTCACTGCACTAGTGTCTGCTCTGGAAGCCAGTGGGGTATGAGTTCAGGTCACTGCACTAGTGTCTGCTCTGGAAGCCAGTGGGGTATGAGTTCAGGTCACTGCACTAGTGTCTGCTCTGGAAGCCAGTGGGGTATGAGTTCAGGTCACTGCACTAGTGTCTGCTCTGGAAGCCAGTGGGGTATGAGTTCAGGTCACTGCACTAGTGCCTGCTCTGGTGGGAAGCCAGTGGGGTATGAGTTCAGGTCACTGCACTAGTGCCTGCTCTGGTGGGAAGCCAGTGGGGTATGAGTTCAGGTCACTGCACTAGTGTCTGCTCTGGTGGGAAGCCAGTGGGGTATGAGTTCAGGTCACTGCACTAGTGTCTGCTCTGGAAGCCAGTGGGGTATGAGTTCAGGTCACTGCACTAGTGTCTGCTCTGGAAGCCAGTGGGGTATGAGTTCAGGTCACTGCACTAGTGCCTGCTCTGGTCGGTCGGGGCGCCTGCTCAGGGGAGGAGGGGAACCGGGGGGAATAGCGTGATCCTCCCACACGCTATGTCTTGCCGGGGTGAAACGCCTCGCTGTCAGCTGAAGAGAAGTGGCTGGTGACTGCACATGTATCAGAGGAAGCATGTGCTAGTCTACGGCTCTCCCCAGAGAGGGTGGAGCAGTGGGAATTGGCCAAGTGCAATTGGGGAGAAAAAGTGAAAAAGCTTGATCAAAACAAACAAAAACAGCATTTTCAAAATGTTGTGCCTTTGTTGCAATCTCAAGTAAGTCATAGGTTCACAGGGGGAAAGAGCAGTACCACCTGTTTCTAGCCACTCCCACTGCTGGAGATGCTGCTCCATCATGCTCTGTGGCCAGCTGTGTGTGTGTGTGTGTGTGTGTGTGTGTGTGTGTGTGTGTGTGTGTGTGTGTGTGTGTGTGTGTGTGTGTGTGTGTGTGTGTGTGTGTGTGTGTGTGCGTGTGTGTGCGTGCGTGTGCGTGTGCGTGCGTGTGCGTGTGCGTGTGTGCGTGCGTGTGCGTGTCTGCAGGACGGTCTTTGCATTCTAACACATGACGAGATGAAATGGGCAGAAGCAAGCTACAAACTGACTGCACAATGACAATGAGACTCCACAGGTTTTCCACAGGCCGGCCAATCTGTTTCCTGCTTGTGCGTGAATTCTGAGAGAATCGTGCGTGTGGGTGACATGTTGCGTTGTGTCTGCGTGTGGACGTGTGTATATTATGTGTGGATGTGAAGATGTGTAGATGTAAGGGGAAGGGGGCTTACCGTCAGGAGATGTCTAAGGGCTGCATTTCTGAAATGAGACAAGCAGCCAGTCACTCACAGGAAGTGCAAACATATTCCACTGACCCAGAATTTAAATAGAACAGGGCGTGATATGGATCAGTGGGTCAGTGGTCCCATGTTCCCATGCACTTGTTTATTGCCTGTGTGCTTTATTATGTTATTTATTGATGTTATTTACTTGATCATGTTAAAAGTGCTCTGGCTTGTGTGTGCGTGCGTGAGCACCATAGTGACCTGTGGAGTCCCATTCGTCAACCTGCACTATACTATGAAGATGATGTCTACCTGCCTACGCACAGGACCTACAGCTGCCTGAATAAGCAGGAGATAAGTCAGTGTTGTCCTCCTCTCTGCAGTCTGCTGTCAAAGCTCGCTCGTCACAGCTCCCATCGCTGCGGCGCGCTGCTGTCATTCCAGCTTTCCGCATCGATCGTTTTCCATTCCCACACACAGTCAGTCAGCCAATCAGAGGGCGGGAGCGGGGTCAGCCCGTGTTTACCTGGTCTCCCGGGTGACGAGGAAGAAGCTGTCGTCGGGGGCGTCGATCCAGTTGGGGCGTCTCTTGCGCATCATCACTCCGCCCCTGGTGTTGCCGCTGCTGCTGCTGCGGCCATTGTGCTGCGAGAAGCAGGTTTATTATCAATTGATGACACATTTACAGCGGGCATGTAGTTGATGTAGAGAGGATTGATTAAAGAAAAAGAAGTTGAGTTGTGATTGTGAGATACCTACCAGGACAGGTCCACCTGTGGAGCCAGGGTTATCTGCAAAACAAGCCACAGCAACGAGAGAAAGCATGAGGGAATCTGAGTGTCATATATGAATGGAGTTGAGTGCTTTCGATATTAGTATTACTCTTCCCTGTAACAGACTCATTGAATCAGTGTTAATTTCTAGCCTGGGTAAACCCAGCCCACACGTGACCTGCTCTCAGAGTTCTCAGTCACCTAGTGACTGAGAACCAGAGGTCTGAGAGCAGGTCACGTGGGGGCTGGGTTTACCCAGGCTAGTTAATTTCATGGACGAAAACTATGATGAAAAATGTTCGTCGACTACCTATTTTCACTGATGAAAATTAGACGTTAACTACATAAAAACAAAGTTGTGATGACAAAAACTATGAGGAAATCCATTGACATTTTCGTCAAATAAAAACTAGACGGAAATGTTAGGGAGGGGCGAATTTGGAAGAGATCCAATCAGAAGAGAAGAAGTTAAACAGTTAAATCTGTGTCTGTACTGCACGACACGTTCAAATCTTAATACCATTCCATAATAACAGATGAATAGATTCTTTCAATGAGTTTGGAAATGAGAAAGAAACAATAGTTACTGTTTTCTTTGACTAAGCTGGGACTAAAATACTCAGACTTTTAGTCGACTAAAACTTGACTAAACTAGAAATACAGCATTGCAGTTGTATGCCTCCACCAACAAGTGAGCAACCTACATCCATGTCTGTCCAGACGCATACAAGCACGAACACCTTGAAGCCCACAGCACAGTGGGGTGGCCATTCAGCCTTATGGCACTTTAGGCAATGTTTGAGAGTACCTTTAAACACAGCTAATCATCTTCAACATGGAAAATGGTCCTACCCCTACCCCAACCCACCCCCCAACCACTCCCCCTACCCAGCCCTCAAACCCTGACTCTCTACGACCTTCCTATCACTAGCTATGGCCCCTTTCCCCTAGCCCCACCCCTCACCACACCCCGTCCCACCACCCACATCCCCCTAGCCACTCTCTCTAGCCACCCTTCGAACCCCAACCCTCTATGACCTTCCTATCCCTAGCTATGACCCCTTTTCCCTAGCCCCGCCCCTTTCCCTCACCACGCCCCCTCTCACCACCCACACCCCCTACCCACCCCTTGAATCCTGACTTTCTATGACCTTCCTATCCCTAGCTATGGCCCCTTTTACCTAGCCCCGCCCCCCTTCCTTGATGGAACAGACGGACATGCAGCCAGTGACCTTGAACTTTGTCCACCAAAATCTAACCAATTCATCCTTGAGTCCAAGTGGATGTTTGAGTCAAATTTGAAGAAATTCCCTCAAGGCATTCCTGAGATCACATTAACAAGCATGAAACGGGCAGTCGTGAGGTCACAGTGACCCTGAGCTTTGACCTTTGACCACCAAAATCTAATCTGTTCATCCTTGAGTCCAAGTGAATGTTTGAGCCAAATTCGAAGAAATTCCTTCAAGGCATTCCTGAGATATCGCGTTAACGAGCATGAACCAGGCGGTCGTGAGGTCACAGTGACCCTGAGCTTTGACCTTTGACCACCAAAATCTAATCAGTTCATCCTTGAGTCCAAGTGGACCTTTGAACCAAATTTGAAACAATCCCATCAAGGCGTTCCTGAGATATCGCGTTAACGAGAATCGTAGCGGGAGCCTGGTGTTGGGGTCGTTATGCTGATTGGGTGCACCTGGGTCTAGTGTACTCATTGGGTTTAAGAAGACCTTCAGACCTCTCTCCCACCTCACCGATGCACATTTTGTTCTGTTCGTTTGTTTAATGTAGTTTGTGTTGTCTCGCTATTTTCAATTAGTTTTACTTTTAGTTAATAAAACAGTGGGCCGTGGTGGCCTAAGGTTAGAGAAACAAACTTGCGACTGGAAGGTTGTCGGTTCAATCCCCAGGACCGACAACATAAATCTGGATGGGGAACGTGAAAAGCACACAAAGCTTGGAAAAAGGAACCTCCCTCACTCAATTCCTGGATGCATATGGGATTGTGATTATATCATTTGATCTCATAGACACTCAACAATTATGCCAAGATAGCCTGATATTGCTGTTTGACGTACTTCACTACACCAAATACATAAAGAAAAGTCTGTCTGAAGGCATTTATTTGTTTCTGACTGTGGGAAAGTGGGAAAAACACTCAAATTCCCAAAAACTACTGTATCTCTGAATTATCTCTTTAGCCAAATCACACACATTTAGGACATTCTATGTGATCTCCTTTTGATAACTAATGTGAAATAACTAATATCATATTTTTTCACTTCCATTCACTGAGTAGTCTCTTAAAACAGACTGTCTCATCTACATCCGGCGAATGCAGCTATATACAGTCTGTACGTTACACCCCCAGAACATGCACAAGGAAGTTGGGAAAAAACCTTCAGACAGGAAAGAAGTTTGACGGAATCCGACCAATCACGACACGTGTGTCCACGAAAAATGCGGCATATTGGATTTTGATTGGACTAATGAGCGGAAGACCCGCCTTTCTGCGATTCTGATTGGACTAATGAGCGGAAAACCCGCCTTTCTACTTCCCATTCCGGTTGGTGCATGATTCTCCCCCACGAAGTACAGACGGTATGGTGGAAGCATTTGAAAATTGCGGAAGCCAACTCGTCTGTTCTAAGAGACTATTCACTGAGCCTCCCCTGAAACCACTTGGAGTCCCCCTGGTGGGGCCCGCCTCCCACTTTGAAAACCCCTGGTATATACTGTACAGTATATAGAGTGAGAGAGAGAGTGGGAGGGTTGTCACACTTTTAGAAAGTGTATGAAAGCCATGACCAAAATAATCATTCAATCAGTCATTGTGCTATATGGTTGGAATTTCTCATGAAAATAAGTTACCCTTTTTGCTGGGTACTGCGGTATATTCCATACTAATTGTAATATCTTATAGTATAATTAGTATGGAATATACCGCCGTACCCTGGCTGAAACCAGTGACCCCGGGACCCCACACTTGAACCATTGGGTTAAGCAGTAACATTACTTTTGAAATGAGTAACAAGTAATGGAATGGAAAGTAAGGAATGCATGTGTGTGTGTGTGTGTGTGTGTACCCGAGCGTCTCTCCGGCTCGGCCCTGGTGTGGTGGTGGTAGCTGCGCTTTCCCAGCATGCCGTGGGGTCCGTGCGGGAGCGAGGAGAGGAGGCGTCGGGGGGGAGGGGCCTGCAGGCCGGGGGTGCGGTGGGAGCGCGGGGCGTGGGCCGCCGGACGGGACTCTGCAACAGAGACCACACAGCAGATCCATCAACTGCCAAACCTCTCAGATCACCTCCAGCCTACTACTGGCTATGTTGGAACAGGGTGTTCCCAACACAGCACCTCATAGCACTTCCATTCTGGATACAGTATACAATGAGACGGATTGTTACAGCCCAAACATTGATTGTGTGTGTATTACCTAGGAACTGCAGAACACTGGTCAAAGTGCTCCTTGGGGCGGCTCTGGTTTTGGGCAGTCGAGTCCCCTGCCCTTCCGACACCCTTAACATATCTAAACCAAACACACACACACACACATCACATTTACTAACCAGTGCACAGTGTCTCATAGACTGCATCAACTCCCTGCGTCTGACTGAGCAAGAATAGTAAACAGTGCTAAGCACGAGAATATACAATAAATACAATGGGAGACAAAGTTGATGTCATTGGGCTGTTAGAAGTCTTCATGAAATCAGTTCTGACTGCTGCTCTAATTTCCATGAGCTCTGTGCAATGACAGTCGCACTGACGAATGAAAAGGCCCTATTCCATTGTCCTAGCTCATGTTTTTAAATGAACTCGCAGCAACATTGCAATGAGTCAATCCAAGTAAGCGGGTCACTTTTATGTGCTAACTTGCTATTGGAGACGGCATGACCACTGAATAAGTTTCTTCACACACACACACACACACCCATGCACATACAAATGTCAGTGCATGCTTACATGCGCACACATCCAGAAAGCACACTGTAAAACACACGGGCTTAATGGCAAACAGGCACTGAAGGTTGAGTCCATGCTGGGGGAGACGTGCCCTGGCGGGGGGTCGTCCGGGGGCTCGCCGCCGGCCAATCAGTGACTGTGGTGGAGTTGATGGACAGATACACAGACACATGAAGCACAAGGACTCAGAGAAGATGGTTTCAGGTGTGACTTTATTGGAGGACGACTCTCACGTTCACACAGTGATGAAAGAGAGCAAGAGAGGTAGAGGATGAGATGGAGATATTGCAACAACTGTTAGAAAAGGAAGAGGCAAAGAAGAAGGGGGGATGGTGCTGTATGGTGAATCCCATCCATAATACAGTATGTAGCCTATACTGTATGAGCATGTGCTCAGGGCTTACCAGATGGGACTAATGGATTAATTGAACACAAGAACATAGCTGAATGATTGAATGGTGTGACAAGGGGCCGTTAACTGGTCCAGTCTATGAGTCCTGCATGTGCCGAGTCTCGTCTACAGAGGCGATGCAGCCACCAGCACACGGGTCAAGAGCAGCTAGCTATCCTTTTGTGCCTGACAAAGTCAATGTCTTCTCTTCACCCTGAACCTCCCTTCTCTCAAGTTCTGTCAGTCCAAATCTTGAGCGGTCAAACACAAACAATTCACCTTGTCTAACACGCTCACACAATTAGCTGGGGGGGGGGGGGGGGGGGGGATGCACGCAAAATGGATCACAAATCAAAATGAACTACAAGAAATGGCGTGGCAAATGCGCTGCAGCCTAGCTGAGGTTCAGGTCTACAATAGGGCAATCATCCTGAACCTGATAGGGTGAAACATTCCTGGCTGAAACAACTCATTCAGCCATGACAGCATGGAGTGGGGCAAGCCCTGCCGGGGGCGCCGTGCAAAATAGAGCTTCTCTTAATAAAATACATTTCCTCTACATCTAATTTTAGCAAATATACGGCTCGGAGTAGAATATGGGTTCCTACTAGGATCTACTTGTTAATAACAGGAACATCAAATATGTTTGTGGTTTGAAAGTGTGCGTGTATGCATTGTGTGTGTGTGTGTGTCTGTAGGTCGTGCTCATGTGGAATAGCCCTATTTACCAAGAAATGTCTTGAGTATAACTGCAACGATGGCTTCTGGTTCACAGTGATTTAAAACCATAACAGAACAAAAAACACAAATGAAAAGATGATCAAAACTCATACTTATGAGGACAGGCAGTCTTTATTGGAAACGGGGTGGGAGAATACAAAAACCAAAATAATAATAATAATATAACAATAATAATAAAAACAGAAAGAGACAGACAAGGGTGGAGGGGATAGACCAGAGTTGGGCAGAGATGGGGGTTGATGAGGGGGCAGTCTGGGTGAGGGGGTGGTGTGTGTATGTATGAATGAATGTATGTATGAATGAATGTATGTATGTATGTATGTATGTACAGTATGTATGTGGTTCTGTATGTGTGCAGATGTATCTGTTGTGTCTGCAAGCATGTGTCCACTTGGCAGAAGTTAGGAGGAATTGAAAGAGCTCTTACACTCTGCCTTTATGGCCCCACAGTTAATGGGGACAAATGGTCGGCGCGCAGCACGGCGCAGCCTGATGATGTCACGGCACATGTGCCGGGCCAGCTTGGTGAGGCGCGTGGCCTGCAGCAGGAAGGCCTGCTTGGTCTTCATGGAGGACTTGGGGCTGCCACTGTTGCGCACCGGCACCATGTGGCTGGACTGGCGAGGAGCGTGACCCCGCGAACGAGGCTCCTGGGAAGGAGGGGGATAGGAAATTGTTTACTACTCTTATCCCAATGCTAAAATGACAGTCTGTATCACACCATGATGTCTACAAATATAAACAAACATTTTACAGCTACACTTAAAATGTATTTTAAGAAGTCAGACTGAACAGGCTGCATCAAGCACCTGCAAATCATTCCTAAAACAAAAATAAAGATCTCCACACCCATAATGGAGCTTCCCTGACATGGAGCTTCCCTGACGCGTGTGAGGTTTTAATGCCACTTAGAATAGCATATAAGACCATTTCGCTATTTGAAATAAGCATGAAATCAACTGTAGATATATCAGAACAAAGGACCATGGAGGTCGTGGTGGGTTCAGATGATTCAAGAGATTGATGTTTTCAGGACCTGCAGGCACAATTTAGGGTGGATTTACCCTTTCCCAACATCCCATGTGTTTTGGGTCTGTGCCCGAGGGGACTTACAGTGCTTGCAGGACTAGGGGACGTGCGTTCCTCTGGTGCCTCCGCTCGGCTCGGCATCTTCAGGCCGCCGTACTTCTTCCAGTACATCCAGCAGGATACGCACAGGCGGCACTGCATGTTGGGAGGCCCCCACGAGTACCACTGGGCCGACTGCATGGCTGTTAACATAGGACAGGCACCGCGGCTGGTTAGAGGCAACGCAGTCCAAAAAGCACCTCAATCGCTCTTCCATTGTCCCCCTCAAGTCTGTCCTGAAACAACACTCTGCATCCCTACTGCTGATAAGTAACTACAGTGTGGGTCAATAAGACATTTAGAGAAGTTGCGTCCAGATGGATGCAGGGTCGGGGGTGATAAGGAGATGCAGAGTGGATGGTGAAAGGAAGAGGAGTATTGATCTCTGGATTAGTGACGACAGCAAAGATACATTAGCGGTGATGGTCAAATTAGAAGGAGAGCACTTCCTCTAGTCTCAGGAACCCAAGAGAGAGCTTATTAATAGGAACAAAGAACCCGTTAGCTGGTTAATTCTGATTTTTGTTCAGATTCTCATTCACTACTCTTGCTACTTCATTTCCTTCACACGTGCCATGCTATAACACACACACACACACACAACTCACTGTAGCAGCTCTCGCACGCTCTGCCCCCGCCTGCTGCATGGTAGGCCCCTGGCCCCGCCCCGTTCACTGTTGCCATCTTCCCATTGGTCATTGAGATCTGGTTGGGGTTGGGCTTGTTACTGTTGGCGAGAAGATTGAGAGGTTTAAGGAAACATACTAATAACCCATCTGCCTCCTGCAAGGGTTTAAGACACATTAATTATGCACAAATAATTTCAGCACGCAGCGGCAGCAGAATAGAACAATCTGCATTAAAGTCACTTACTATGTGGGGATGTAAACCTGCTTCAGTTTGCTCTCTGCCTCTGCTGCCTTCAGTCTCTTCTGTTAGGAGAGAAACAGACAGTGGAAGGGTTTAGGAGACCACGCTATACCAACAAAATCATATACACATATTCATACCAAAAAAAAACCTTAGGCAGGGTTTGATACCTTTGAAAAGCTGCATCAATGCTATGCCGGTAGGTGGCATGAAAACATGACTGTTGGATTACAAAGATAATCATTAAATGCCCCACTGACTGCAGTTCAAACAAGCGGGTCGGTTCCTTTCTTCGTTTTCCACCCAGCTATCAGGGGAAATCCATAAAGTTGATTTATATTTCATATTCATCACATGAATAGTCCTTTGGCATGGAAGGTTTTAACCCTTCGTTGTCAGACTCCTTAAGATCTATGAGGTTGAGTCATGATTTACGGTTTTTCTCCCCAATTGTACTTGGCCTCAGTTCCCCTCCCCCCGAACAGGCCGACCAGAGGAGGCACTAGTGCAGTGACCAGGACTCATACCCCATCGGCTTCCCACCCGCAGACATACGTAATGTGTCTGTAGGAAGGTCTGACCAAGCCGGAAGTACCACTACCGGGAATTGAACCCGGTCTCCGCAGTGGTAGGCGAGTGCTTTTTGCCTCGACACTACCCAGACGCCCCAACCGGGACTCAAACCCGGCCTTCCCATGCAGTAACACTGCTCCTTACCAACTGAGCTACAGTATTTCATTGCTCAGCCTCAGACAACAGGAATTCGTACATTTACATGTTACATACTGTATTTCGTTGACACTCTTATCCAGAGTGACTTTTGTCAGCGGTCGTCCCTCGACCACCAAACATCTCAACAAATGGTGTATCATTTTTTGCACTGATGTGATTGATGCATTGATTTTGACTCGATGCCTTGAGTCACATAAAATGTCTTATCTGATCGATTTGGTTTATGTTGTTGTTTGTGTTTTTTCTTTTCTTTATATTTTCTGTAAACACTTTCTGCAAACCAAATCTCCCTTTATGGGAGAATATGTCTTGGAATGTAAATAAATGAAATCTCACCTGTTGCACATATCTGTCTGTGGTTTTCCACATGTAGTAGTACTCTATGATACTGGTCAGAGACTTCCACGGCAGCTACACAGGAGAAAGAATAGGAGGAAGAGAGAGAGAGAGACCAAGAGAGTGAAAAGAGAGACAGAAAGCAAATTAACAGTATTCATATCTCATGCTCTTGCCGTCTGGGTGCGAAAGCCCCATGAATATTCATGAGCGGAGTGTCATGGCCTGAGGCTCAAAGCCACCAGCTTTGCTCAGTTGTGAACAGCAGACAGAAACCCAGGGACAAACCGACACACATGCTGATTCACATGTAATAACTATACAGCAGACAAACCGACACACACACACTGATTCACATGTAATAACTATACAGCAGACACACAGAGGGACAAACCGACACACACACTGATTCACATGTAATAACTATACAGCAGACAAACCGACACACACACACTGATTCACATGTAATAACTATACAGCAGACAAACCGACACACACACTGATTCACATGTAATAACTATACAGCAGACAAACCGACACACACACACTGATTCACATGTAATAACTATACAGCAGACAGAAACCCAGGGACAAACCGACACACACGCTGATTCACATGTAATAACTATACAGCAGACAAACCGACACACACACTGATTCACATGTAATAACTATACAGCAGACAAACCGACACACACACACTGATTCACATGTAATAACTATACAGCAGACAGAAACCCAGGGACAAACCGACACACACGCTGATTCACATGTAATGACTATACAGCAGACAAACCGACACACACACTGATTCACATGTAATAACTATACAGCAGACAAACACATGGACAAACCGACACACACACTGATTCACATGTAATAACTATACAGCAGACAAACACATGGACAAACCGACACACACATGGACAAACCGACACACACGCTGATTCACATGTAATAACTATACAGCAGCACATGGACAAACCGACACACACACTGATTCACATGTAATAACTATACAGCAGACAAACACATGGACAAACCGACACACACATGGACAAACCGACACACACGCTGATTCACATGTAATAACTATACAGCAGACAAACACATGGACAAACCGACACACACACTGATTCACATGTAATAACTATACAGCAGACAAACACACGGACAAACCGACACACACGCTGATTCACATGTAATAACTACACAGCAGACAAACACACGGACAAACCGACACACACGCTGATTCACATGTAATAACTATACAGCAAACAGAAACACAGACAAACTGACACATGTAATAACTAGTGTCCTCTAGACTCTAGAGAGAGTGGCGTCAGCGGAGGACCAAAATGCGTGACTCATTAGCCACTGAACAGCCAGAAAGGGGACTCGCGATACTTTTGAATGCTAAAATAAAGCTGATAATGTACAATTTGATAAAAAAAAAAAAAAATCTAAGTACAACACAAACGGTCCATTTTGCTGCAACTCGACAGTGCTGCTTAATCCAGGACCTTACTTCGTGGAACTCTTGAGAGTAAAAAACTGGTCCATTGGAGTGAATGGAGATGTCGCGACTCTTCTATACACATGGCTCTGGTAATAACTATACAGCAGACAAACACGGACAAACCGACACACATGCTGATTCACATGCAATAACTATACAGCAGACAAACCGACACACATGCTGATTCACATGTAATAACTATACAGCAGACAAACACGGACAAACCGACACACAAGCTGATTCACATGTAATAACTATACAGCAGACAAACCGACACACATGCTGATTCACATGTAATAACTATACAGCAGACAAACACGGACAAACCGACACACAAGCTGATTCACATGTAATAACTATACAGCAGACAAACCGACACACATGCTGATTCACATGTATTAACTATACAGCAGACAAACCGACACACATGCTGATTCACATGTAATAACTATACAGCAGACAAACCGACACACATGCTGATTCACATGTAATAACTATACAGCAGACAAACCGACACACATGCTGATTCACATGTAATAACTATACAGCAGACAAACCGACACACATGCTGATTCACATGTAATAACTATACAGCAGACAAACTGACACACATGCTGATTCACATGTAATAACTATACAGCAGACAAACTGACACACATGCTGATTCACATGTAATAACTATACAGCAGACAAACTGACACACATGCTGATTCACATGTAATAACTATACAGCAGACAAACCGACACACAAGCTGATTCACATGTAATAACTATACAGCAGACAAACTGACACACATGCTGATTCACATGTAATAACTATACAGCAGACAAACCGACACACATGCTGATTCACATGTAATAACTATACAGCAGACAAACTGACACACAAGCTGATTCACATGTAATAACTATACAGCAGACAAACCGACACACATGCTGATTCACATGTAATAACTATACAGCAGACAAACCGACACACATGCTGATTCACATGTAATAACTATACAGCAGACAAACCGACACACATGCTGATTCACATGTACCTAATAACTATACAGCAGACAAACCGACACACATGCTGATTCACATGTAATAACTATACAGCAGACAAACCGACACACATGCTGATTCACATGTACCTAATAACTATACAGCAGACAAACCGACACACATGCTGATTCACATGTAATAACTATACAGCAGACAAACCGACACACATGCTGATTCACATGTAATAACTATACAGCAGACAAACTGACACACAAGCTGATTCACATGTAATAACTATTCATAGGGTATGATTATTGTCCATGCATACATCCCCATCCTGCAGTCACATTGTATCCACCTAATTTTTGAATGCCCCACTGTAAAAAATAATTGTGGGAACAAGGTCCGGTTTAACGTGACTTATTGTTGCAGCTTGCCATTTCCTTTGTTATACTCGGCTGCAGACCCGAATTATAAACCAGAAAGTGGAGTCCGTTATAGAAGCAATATCAGGAAGGGGGATGAACGCAACCCAGTGGCCGCACACTTCAAACTAGCGGGGCACAGTGTCAGCGCCCTCAGATACATTGGAGTGGAAAAAGTAGAGAAACATCCACGGGGGGGGCGACCTTGAAAGAAAACTCCTCCAGCGAGAAACTTTCTGGATTTATTCTCTTAATACCATGTCCCCTAATGGTTTAAATGAGGAGTTTGATATCAAACCTTTTCTTTAAGCAATCGCCATTTTGAGTGCCTTCTATATATCTTCAGTAGCCAGTTTTTATACATTTTAGAATTACTATGTGCAATACTCCAGCTAGTCCAAGAATAATGACTATTAATTATTAATCATTATTATATTAATTTGTACTAGACATGGCTTTTGATTTTTTAATCTCATGAATTATTGCTGTTTTTATTAGCATTCTAGTTGTGGTGTAATTTGTCATATTCACTGTTTCTTTCTCCTTCTCCTTTTCCCCTTAGGCTATATTTACATTGTATTTTCTAGGCCTACTTAAATTGTTTATCTATTTTGATATGTAATATTGTTGTCTTCTTCCTATTAGTTTTACCATTATTATTAATTATATCCCCCGCTCGGCTGTGATGACTTGCCTTGATTGTACCTGGTGACGTCTCATACGCACAGGCCTATTTATTCTCTTCTGTAACTGCTGTCATTCATTTGCCTGATGAAGACCCAATAGGGTCGAAAGCTTGCCAACCTTGAGCGCAAATAAAAACGGGAGCTGCTAATCAGTGTGCTTTATTCCTTTATTTTTTGATTTCACCTATTTGTCCTGCACCTGATGCCCAATGTGGTTTTGGATGTGCGCACAGTTTTCCTACTTTTATTGTTGCAGCTTGCCATTTCCTTTGTTATACTCGGCTGCAGACCCGAATTATAAACTGGAAAGTGGAGTCCGTTATAAAAGTTATAAATAGAGTCATGTTATAAACAACTAACCAACGCTGGGGGTCCGTATGGAAACAGTGTTACTCGAAATGGTTAAAAGTTAAATCAATTTGGTCATTCAGTGGCGTTTTACTGCCATGTAAAGTAACTATTACGCTAGCCGGCGCCGCTAGCATTAGCCATAGTAGCCGACTACCCACAATGCATTACGTTATCCCAGCACCCGAACGACACGGCTGTAGAGCAGAATGGCTCTGCTGTAAAATCCTCAGACGTTTTTTTTGTCAAGTTAAAACAGTGTAAAAATTACATCGGAAGCGTAAGAAGCACCCATCAAGCATCATGGCAGCTAGAAATAAGGTGGATAGGTAAGCGGCAGATGGTAAATTGGATGTTCACAGTCTTCAATAGGCCTAGTAGTTTGAAGTGCTGTCTACCACGCCTACCACTTGTCAGCAAAAGTTACATTTACCCAAATGAAGACAAGGTGTTGAAAAGTCTAGCCTAGCAAAATTAATTTAAATACATGTTTGTCTACCTGCTCTTCTTGTCACATCTTCCAATGAAAATAAATCAGTGAATAGGGGCTGTCTTCTTCTACCATTTTCGAGCACATGGGAATAAGATGTAATGCTTTGACTAGGCTATTCTAATTCCCTGCTTAGCTTCCTATTTATTAGCAGTAGGAATTATACTTGATGTTTAATGCAAAATATTAATGTTTATTTAATTTTGAAATTAAAAGAAAAGCTCGAAACGAGGGTATCAGCCCAGGCCGAAACCCTATGGCCGCACTCATCGCCCGGCAGCTCGGCTGCTGCGTGGCCTCGCCTGCTCTATTGGCATGTGCAGATCACAATCGCCTGCTCTACTGGCATGCGCAACGCGCATTTGGTCAACTTCGCATCACTGATGAGATCACTGTCACTGATGTCACAATGCTATGACATCACTGATGATGTCACAATGCCTATGACATCAGTGACATCATTATTGACCAAATCATCTTATGACATCACTGATGATGTCATAGGCACTGATGATGTCATAGGCATGGTGACATCATCAGTGGGACAAAAATGGAAACAGACCGACAGATATCGCCCACTTGCTCACAATAAGAAAAAGGATGGTCACACAATTTAACAGATGTTCTTGTTTTTTTATTGTTTGTTCTTGTTTTTTTATCAATGCTGTTGAGGTCAAGCCTCTTGTTCAGGGACAGGCAACCATGTACAATGAAGTGACGAAAGTATGCAGGTTTTCATTTAAACTAAAGCTGAGGTTTTCAAAGTGGGAGGCGGGCCTCCCTAGGGGGGCTCCAAGCAGTTTCAGGGGAGGCTCAGTGAATGGAAGTGAAAGAAATTGATTAGTTATTAAAAGGAGATCACATAGAATAGCCTAAATGTGTGTGATTTGGTTAAAGAGATTTCAGAGATACAGTAGTTTGGGGGAATTTGTCAGTTTTTCCCCAGGGTATATGCAGGAATCCTGAAGTTAATTCAATACCTTTTAAGACCTTTAAGATATTTTCAATATATTTTAAGACCTCAACGTCACTTTCGTCACATCAGCGATAGGGGTGTAAAAGTTTCATCACGATACAATATTATATAGATTCTTTGGACAATGATATCATATTTGCTGACATCACGTCTGCCACAATACGATATTGATTCAGTTCAGGGGTCAGTGATCGATATATGAGACGATATATGCCCATTTAACACAATCAGCAGAATACCTACAACATTTAATACTTCTCAAATAGTAATTACCGTAAATTCCGGACTATAAGCCGCACCGGTGTATAAGCCGCACCTGCAAAGTTGACTATTTTTTTCTTATATAAGCCGCACCGGACTATAAGCCGCGGGTGTTTTAATGTTTTTTTTTTTTTTTTTTTAATTGTGTTTTAATGTTTAATTACCATATGTAAGGGTTCATGCACAGAGGGGATTGTCGGGAAAGAGATGGCTGTTTGAGGAAGCTCCCATTTATTAACATTTCAACAAAACAACATAACACAACACCACCTGTGTTGTTTTTTACAGTGCACACAGTGTCATACAGTGTGGTGAAAAGAGGGCAAGAGAGGAAATTAAAACTTATTATAGTTATATAGGATTTATAGTTAGAAAGAGTGCTAAAAAAGAGAGATTTTTTTTTTTTTTGGAAAAAATCCATAGATAAGCCGCACCGTTATATAAGCCACAGGGGCCAAAAAAGGCCAAAAAACGGGAAAAAAGGTGCGGCTTATAGTCCGGAATTTACGGTAAGACTTTTTAAGGGCCTGAATTTTCCCTAAATTGATATATCAACTTTTAATCATTTTCAAGACCCCACTGATACCCTGTTCCCACCATCCCAGAGTCAGAAACTAAGAAATGCCACCAGAAAGAGACTTTTCTATGTGCTTGGTGTAGTCTGAACTAAGTGTGTCAAACAGCAATATCAGGCTATCTTGGCTCAATTGCTGAGTATCTATGGGATCAAACAACATAATCATGATCCCATAGGCAGGGAGGCCCACAGTCTCAGACTTTGAAAACCCCTGAACTAAAGGATTTAGTTTAGGATTTCACTAACACACCTTCAACCAGAGAAAAGTCAGTGAAATCGCCTGCTGTAGTCCTTGACTGGAATAAGAATCTACATACTCTTGGGCCTTCATGGCAAGTATTTGCCTATGCCCACTTGTTTATCAAATTCACCATGGCAACAAGAAAGCAATTTGCTATTGCGGTTGACTGGCATCCCACGATGCTAACCGACAAGTGCAGCATTAGACAAACACACTTACAAAGTCTTGTCGGATGTCGTTGAAGTCTTTGCCGTATTTCTCCAGCGCCTCCTCAAACATGCCGGCCTCGGAGGCGCTCCACTCCTCCATCTCGTCTCTGCACAGCACCGGGCCGCCCGCGGGGACCAGCACACTCAGCGCGCTGGACAGGTCGTAACCATGACGATGCAGCGTGTCCATCGCATGGAACTGGAACCATTGGACACAAGACAACAGAGAAGAGGGGTTACAATCCAATGACTGGAATTAGGATCAGGCACTGCAGGGTGTGTGTGTGTGTGTGTGTGTGTGTGTGTGTGTGTGTGTGTGTGTGTGTGTGTGTGTGTGTCCAACCCACCAGTGTGATATCTCGCGAGGCCGCAGCTGCGCTCATGTGTAAGCTAGGCTGTCGGACTGAGCTGCTGCAGTCCAGCGCTCGAGCAAAGGTCCCCACCGCCCTGTACATTTACAAAACACAGAGGCACACAAAATAAAATAAAATCATAATCATAAAGGCTTTACTGATTCAATACTGCATAACGACACATCCTGATGATGAGCCACCCCTCACATTAGAAGACGATCTCCTTTCACTGGCCATTTATTACAGCTTTGCATGCAATTAGTGAACCCAAGAGTATATGGATGCCGACTCAGAGCCAATCACACATAGCATGGCCAGTACACCCCTTCCCCTCCTATTGAAAAAGTCATTACTGTGCACACATAGAGCAGAATGATAGCATCTCTCTCCATCAGCATTCCTAATAAGTGGCCTGTGGTTGTTGGTAAAAGGTCAGAGGTGAAGGCTCATAACGTGCCAACACTAAGAATTGGTTTACCTGTCCGTTAGTGACTGGTTAGAGATAGGGACTATAGTTGGAGCACTTCCATGTAGGAACACATTACAATGGTTTGGGTTAGGGTTAACACCCCTTCCCCTCCTATTGAAAAAGTCATTACTGTGCACACACAGAGCAGAATGATAGCATCTCTCTCCATCAGCATTCCTAATAAGTGGCCTGTGGTTGTTGGTAAGAGGTCAGAGGTGAAGGCTCATAACGTGCCAACACTAAGAATTGGTTGATCTGTCTGTTAGTGACTGGTTAGAGATAGGGACTATAGCTGGTTAGAGGTAGGGACTATAGTTGGAGCACTTCCATGTAGGAACACATTACAATGGTTTGTCTGGTAACGAGGGGGTAGGAGGACAGGACTGTCGAGGTCAAAGGTCATACATACCGTGCCACCACTAGGAATTGGTCTATCTGTTTGTTGGTGAGTGGACACTCTGGATCCCACAGTTTCTCTTCTAGCTTGGACTGGTCTCTGTCATCTGCCTCGCCTGCAGGGCACAGGAAGAAAGGCTTATACAGAGTACAGCAGCTTGTACAGTAACTGTTACTGGACGTGAATAAATCACTTTAGAATTTAGATTATTTTGCTCAATATTGTATTTGAGGAACACTCAACACTATTTTGCTGTTTTTGCTTAAATCTACACTGTAGCCAGGTGCTGGAGGAAGAGTGCTTCCTGCTGCACATGCTGTATGGCTATATTTCAGCTAAAAACAGGCTGCAAATGATGTCTTTTCAAGTCAACTTGGCATCTCAGGGCTTGCAGAGACTTGATTATGCCAGGTGAGCATTATGGAAGGTTTTTTTTTCTTACGTTTTTGCTCGTGACCCTGTTCACACTCTGCAGACAGCTCTACTTGCCTGATGCAGCCGGACTCCATTTCTCCAAACTGGGACTGTGCCGACTGCATTGTACTGCATGTAGTACACTGACTGTCAGCAAGTACCTCATACAACCACACATCAAAAAATCTGAACTATCCCTTTAACTTTTGGCAATATCATACCAATTTTGAACAACAGCAGGCATTTGGAATTAAATGAAACGTCTATTGCTGATGTGGTCATATTCTAGGATTATTAACTATGGAAGCTAAAATCAGGATATCATTCAAAATGATTAATAATGCAAGTCATGGCCACTAGCAGAAACCACATTAAAAACGATTAATAGTGCAAGTCATAGCATGGCCACTAGCATCAACCACTCTCTAAATCATTGTAATGACCACGCACGCAAAGTTATTAATGCAACTAGAGGCGAAAGGATGTTTGGATATGACCTTAATAAATAAATCTCTAACAGTTGTAGGCGCAATTAAATGGTTCAAGTGTCCGTACGGGTGAAAGTGTGCAGCTCCTCACCCTCTTGTAGCATTTCTGGTACGTCTGCCTGAAAGCGCGGTCCCACTCTGATCTCCCCTTTGTCTGCCAGCAGGGTCTTCTGTGTCGGGTCGTACACCAGGGAGTAGAAGAAGGTATCCTGGAGAAAGTGACACACCAGAAACCAATACTATGAAAATGCCTCAAAATCGTCTCATAGAACACAATCTGGACTGTCATTTCTTTGCCACTATAGAGTCGCTGTTCCTTAAGGTAGTTAGGAGGTCCTAAAATAATATGATGGTAACGCTTTAATAGGAAACCAACTGCTGCAACTCCAAAAATGGATTTTTGATCAGATAATGTGCCTATATGACTTAGGGGACATTCAAACCAAAAGCGTTTTTGGAGCTGCCAGCGTCTTTCTGCAATTCATTCTCTATGTAAGGATGTGCTAAACGTGCTCCTCTTTTAATGAACGCACCTGGCGTTTCAGCACTGGTGGCGTCTGTTGTTTTTGGAGGAGCGCTGTGGGCGTTTTAAAGCTGAAAAAAGTTGAACATTAGAGGAAAAGCGCGCTGCTCGTGTTTTCCACTCCTCCTACCTTCTCTCCTCCTGATGGATTCTCAACCTCCGCTGCTGCCAGAATTGGCAATAATCTGGCTTTCATGTTGACAGTCAACAACATCAAACAGACAAAACCAGCTGGCTACTGTCCTTGTGGTCGTTGTGTTCTGATCTGTACTGCACGCGACACAAGGGGAAAACAAACGGAGCGCAAAGAAAACGCTCCGTGCGCTGTGTTTTGTGCACAATGGAAGCGCTCTCAACATGATTTTCATAGCGTTCTGACCGAAAAAAAACGCTTTTGGTGTGAATGTCCCCTTAGACCTGCATTGGCCAGTTTGTGGAAAGCAACGGCTAATAAGGGACGAGGATATCAGTGTTCCCTCTCAAGCTCACCTCTTTGTCAAGGTAGGAAAGAACCGCTTCAGTCTCATTCAATAACGCCACACTGCACTTCCCCCTAGGAGAGAGAGAGAACGCGGTTGATGTGGGACAATCACATGGGAAGTGAGCAGTGGCTGATTGTGTGATCCCAGTGTGTTCATGGCTGGCTGGGTGAGTGACTACCCATGGGCACTACCTGCACATGATGAGATGTAGAGAGAGAGAGAGAGAGAGAGAGAGAGAGAGAGAGAGAGAGAGAGAGAGAGAGAGAGAGAGAGAGAGAGAGAGAGAGAGAGAGAGAGAGAGAGAGAGAGAGAGAGAGAGAGAGAGAGAGAGAGAGAGAGAGAGAGAGAGAGAGAGAGTGTGTGTGTGTGTGTGTGTGTGTGTATCAACCACTACCGGTACTTGAAATTATAACCAACTTTGGGTACAGATGTAGATTCTGTGTGCTCATAATCGGAAGCCTGGGGGATGTACATCAATTTACCATTAGTGGTCTGAACATTGGTGGCATGTCTAAGAGCAAAGCCAAACAGCTTGCTAAATATTGCTCTGTTTCAGCTGTCATAGGCAGCCTTGCTGTGTGGAGGAGAAGGTGCTATGTGTACCCTTAGGTGCCCATGAAATGTCTAACCCGTTATATTTGATTCCCTGTCATTTTAATATAATTTGTGGAAGCAAATAAAGAATTCAAGTGTGTGTGTGTGTGTGTGTGGTCTGTATACCTGATGTGCGTTGCAGGTAGACTCTCATACTGCCGGGAGAGGAAGAGCTCTCTGTGGCGAAGTTGGTGTTTTTGTTTGTCTGTTAGGTCTGTCTCTGTCGGGTTCTCCTTCTCCTCTTCCAAGTCCTCTGCACAGGCAAACAGAGGAATAGCATATGAAAAAAGGCGAGACACGCACAATCCAAAACCTGTATAGAGCAGGTGCAGAGCTCGAGGCAAGAGTAATACAGAAAATAAATAAAGCTCGCACACTGCAAAGGCTCCAGTTTAGGTGTTTTTATTTGACACCGGTGGTTCCGTTTCGGGCAGCATGCCCTTCCTCAGACAATAAAACAACAAACAAATAAAAACACCTAAACTGGAGCCTTTGCAGTGTGCGAGCTTTATTTATTTTCTGTAAACAGAGGAATAGGACATGAGGAAAGATGCCGTTAAACACATGGCACCATCACGCCAATGTGCGTTAGAGAGGCAAGGTGAGGAAAACAACAAGACGTGGCATATCAAACAAGAGCATCGCTGTAGAGAGTAAGGTGGAGGCGGGGCTACATCAGAATCAGAATCACTTTTATTGCCACAGTATGCAAGTTACATACGAGGAATTTGTCTTAGTGTCTGTATGCAGCATGTTTTCAAGACTATGCCAAGAGGATACACGAAAATAGTCTATGCAAAGGACAGGGGTCACGCCTAAACAAATTATATTTTGTTTATTTTAAGAATTTATCCGTGTCATGAAGTTATAATTAAAAAAGAAAATAATCAAAATTGCTAAAGCTAAAAATCATCACTTTACCGCTCACATTTTACCCAAGTCCATTTTACATTTATTAATAATAATAAAGCAATAAGCCCCAGGGGGCTATGGTTTACAGTGATTTTAGAACAGCTATGGGGCGTTGTTAGGCACGACGCGGTGCGGAGTGCCTCAAACATAAACTAACATTTAACTGTACTCTTTGTGCTCTGATTTACAACAATGGGCTGTCAAATGCATAGCAGAGCAGTAAAGAAATAAACTCTGCCATCCGTGAAAGATGCTCATATTAGTATGCTCAGGGGTAGAAATACAATTTAAAAAACTCAATGCTCATCCAGACATGATGGAAAAGCAAGTGGGCTGCAGCTGATTCTGCACATATTGCCAGGCAGGCAGCAGCACATTCTGCAACACTGATGAACATCATTATATATTATATGCCATTGGCATCTCTCTATTATTACTACACTAGTTGGCTAGTTGTTTCCACTAGCCATTAGTAACACTAGCCCAATTTCCCAGACAGGCATAACAACCCTCACAACAACAGAAGGGTGACTCAGTTTGGCAAACACACTCAGATACTGGCCCATTCAAACATGAACACAAAACAAACAACAGAAGGATTAACTTTTCTGACAAACGTAGCAGGTGCGGTTTGTTCAGTGTTCATGACTGCGCCCTTCCTGATACAAGGAGTTCAGTTTACTAATTATCTGCCATTTCTGCATGTGTACATCCCATCATAACCAGGCTTTTTTTTTAGTCTGTGGTCAACTTTTGTCAACCACAGACCTTATTTTATGCATTTAAGTGAAATCCCCATTCTAAAACCCCATAGACTTTTCCACTGACGAACCAAATGGCGGCGATTTCTGCATAAGGCCTACAAAATAGGTATTTCCTGCAATACTCAGACAGAGGCAGAGAGAGAACTCTGCAGGCAGTGTCAAGAACACAACCACTTGTTTTTCTAGCCTTAAAAATAAAAGCGTGCAGTGCTCTGTACTGCGTAGCGGTTTACAAAATAAACTCATTCATAGTTTTACCTATGAATAACCTCCATAAAATGGCTTACACATGGTATCAAAATACTTGTGATGTTAAGATTACATATGGAGTGAAACTAGGCTGAAAAGCCCCTGTCTATTGAAGTTGTACATTGTTTGTTTAACTATTGTAGTATACATGTACTTTACTTCGTAAATTAAAACCCATCTATAAGTATCCAAGAAGCTCCTTTATTCTCTTTTCTGATTCACCTTTGGCCTGCTGAGCTTCCTTGTGCCACATTTTTGCTTTTTCCATGAAACTAGTCTGTAAACTAAAGCATGACTCAACATTAACTACGGTAGTCTGTAAATTAAAGCATGACTCAACATTTGTATTAAGGTTTCATTTTGAAAGCCCGCTGCGGAAGACCTACTGTTTTTTCTCTTTTTTTTGGGCATGTTTTTAGCAAGGGGTTCCTATCTGGATGAAACCCCAGAGGAGGGAGCAGGGGGAGAACATGCAAACTACACACAGAAGGGCCATTTTGATGACCCCACCGGGCACCTGGGCAGTGGGCACTGAGGACATGGGGATGGGGACACGCCCACAGAGTCCCAACCCTAACCTTCTTGCTGTGAGGCGACAGCGCCACCGTGCCCCCCGGAAGACCTACTTTTACATTGTGGCTGACTTGACGGCACTCATTGAGGAGAGGAGAAGAATGCTGTAATGTTAATTTTAATTAATTAATGTTAATTAACGGGGGTTTTATACGCAATTTTTAGAAAACGCTTCAAAAGGTACTGTGCTAAGTGCACAGTAGGGGGCAGATTCTAGAGATTATTTTTATGTCTTATGATAGCAAATTTACTTAAAATCTACTTAATATGAGTGGTGGAAAAACCAATTGGCAATCATCCCTTCAATCGCCAATATATGATTTGATTGCAAATGGGAACAAGCCTAGAATGCATAAAGATACTGTACGTCTTAACAGTCAATGAGGCAATGACATCAGAAGGGCTAGGTGGTGGCAGCAGCTGGCTGTTTATCCTCACACATACAGTATGTTGATATATAAGTTAAAAATGAAAAGGTGCTAGGTCTTAACACATAAAACTGTCAGAGAACTTTTGACTCCTCATTCAATGCAGTGACATGATTTAAAGAAACTGCTCCCTGTGTGACAGGGGTTCATACTGACTTGCATGTTTGTCTGCGAGCTGGATGAGGCTATGGGAGATGTCTCTCCTCCTGTAGAAGCACACCACCTTGGCCTCCACATTCCCACTGGCGGTCTGAAACACAGAGAGAAACAGAGATACAGTTGGTCTGAAAAACAGAAACAGACAAGAGATACAGGAGGTCTGAAACACAGAAACAGAGATACAGGAGGTCTGAAACACAAACAGAGATACAGGAGGTCTGAAACAGAAACAGAGATACAGGAGGTCTGAAACACAAACAGAGATACAGGAGGTGTGAAACACAAACAGAGATACAGGAGGTCTGAAATACAAACAGAGATACAGGAGGTGTGAAACACAAACAGAGATACAGGAGGTGTGAAACACAAACAGAGATACAGGAGGTCTGAAACACAGAAACAGAGATACAGGAGGTCTGAAACACAAACAGAGATACAGGAGGTCTGAAACACAAACAGAGATACAGGAGGTCTGAAACACAAACAGAGATACAGGAGGTGTGAAACAGACAAACAGATACAGGAGAACAGAAACAGAGATACAGGAGGTCTGAAACACAGAAACAGAGATACAGGAGGTCTGAAACACAAACAGAGATACAGGAGGTCTGAAACACAAACAGAGATACAGGAGGTCTGAAACAGACAAACAGATACAGGAGAACAGAAACAGAGATACAGGAGATCTGAAACAGACAGAAACAGAGATACAGGAGATCTGAAACAGACAGAAACAGAGATACAGGAGGTCTGAAACACAAACAGAGATACAGGAGGTCTGAAACAGACAAACAGATACAGGAGAACAGAAACAGAGATACAGGAGATCTGAAACAGACAGAAACAGAGATACAGGAGAACAGAAACAGATAAAGGAGGTCTGAAACAGACAGAAACAGAGATACAGGAGGTCTGAAACAGACAGAAACAGAGATACAGGAGGTCTGAAACACAGACATAAACAGAGATACAGTAGGTCTGAAACACAGACATAAACAGAGATACAGGAGGTCTGAAACACAGACATAAACAGAGATACAGGAGGTCTGAAACACAGACATAAACAGAGATACAGGAGGTCTGAAACAGACAGAAACAGCGATACAGGAGGTCTGAAACACAGACATAAACAGAGATACAGGAGGTCTGAAAAACAGACAGAAACAGAGGTACGTTTGTAAATCCAATCTGACGCTCTACACTGAAATGAGAGCGCGAAGGTATGGTACATTATAATGGCGCTTCCAACTTACGAACGGTCCAGTGTGCGCTCTGGTGTTCGGAGTGGCTATTTACGAACGCACCCATAGTATAATAGTACCAGTCTTCAGAAAACTTTTTTTTTTCCCCCCGATTTTCTTTTATCCCATTTTTATCCCGCATTAGTGCCAATTTTATTTATTTATCCTGGTTGCTACTCCACCCTCTGCCGATCTGGGGAGAGCCGAAACTGGCTCCATGCTTCCTCCGAGACATGGGCAGTTAGCCAGACGCTTCTTTTCACCTGACAGGGGAAGCTTCACCGGTAGGACATAACACGTGGGAGGTTCACGCTATTCCAACCAGTTGCCCTCCCTCCAAACAGGCGCCCTTAACGACCAGAGGAGGAGCATGTTTTGGTGAAGGGGTTCCTATATGAAGGAAACCCCCGGGAGGCACGGGGAGAACATCCAAACTCCACACAGAAAGGCCCTTTTGACGACCCCACCCGGGCGGTGGGCACTCGAGGACATGCGGACGGGCACGCATTCCTTCAGCGCTCACAGCGTCCCAGGTGGGAATCGATCAATCGAACCCAGGACCTTCGAGCTGTGAGGCGACAGCGCTTACCACTGCACCACCGTACCCGCCAGAAAACAATTTATTATTGTTCCATTTGTTATACTATAACCCCTATACTGTTAACATACATTGTTTATTAATCCTTATATAAAAGGGAGTAAAGCTGGAATTATGCTTCCCACATCGGCGAGGACCGCGAGTGTCCGTGCGGAAAAGTGACGTCAAATCAGCAGACACACCCCTCCGCAAGGCTCCTGTGCAGACGGTTTTCGCCTGGCCGTGCACACACCGAATTTTGTACTACGTGGATGCGGCTGGGCGGACAAAGTGGAGTTTTCAAGACTCCCGCTCACTTCCGCGAGCAGAAACCTGCACAGAGTATAAAAGCTCCACACGTTTCCTCGTCAGGATTCCGTCTCTCATTTCCGTGCGGCCGGGCCAAACGTCAAGCATATTCCCAGCTTAAGTGGGTTCTGCAATTTTGGTCACGTTTTGGTGCTGACGTTTTCTTCTTCTTATGGCTTTCCGACAGACTGGATGCCTTGCGGCACATTGCTGCCTCTCAGTTAAAGAATATCCTTCCTCTTCTCACCCAGACACAATTGTCTGAGTTTGCCCAAATGCATCCCTCAATATTTCATCTATCTCTGCTTCAGATACATCCACCTCATCCAGTAACCTCTCAACAGCATCAAGGCCGATCCCATTCCTCAAACGAGCAGCACAGTTAATAACGGCGGCAATGAAGGTCATGAATTGCTTCTTGTCCATGCAGATCACGTTACTCCGACTAGTTCCGTCCTCCTCCTTCTCCGAAGCCTTGTGCACTTCCATCCTTTCTTTGTTTCTTTCCCATCCCCACTTCTTAACAGCCTCAGCATATGATAACATCCGTTCTTCTCTGATCTTGTTCACTTCCTTTTCCTTCTTGGACACTGAGCAGACCCCACATCATGATTCCCCTCACAGTGTAGGCACTAGGCTTCCTCCTCCTTTACATCGCACATTTCTAACTTTCTACCCCACAGTCAGTCTTCCCACACCTCCTACATAATATCTTGCTTATAGTACACACAGCAGCCACATGCCCACACTCCTGGCAGCAGAAACACCTGAGAGGAGCTCTCTCAAAGGGCC
Source organism: Poromitra crassiceps (assembly GCF_964638095.1). NCBI lineage: Eukaryota > Metazoa > Chordata > Actinopteri > Beryciformes > Melamphaidae > Poromitra > Poromitra crassiceps. The sequence continues at coordinate 22,522,916 of NC_139626.1, forward strand.
TCACTCTATAACACATAATCAAGGTGGCAGTTCTCCTTCAAAAGTTAAACACACAGATTTACACTCCTCTTTCATCCCTTCCCGAAATCTCATCATTCTTCTCGCCTCACACACACCTTCCACCCCCAAAAACATTTGGGCATCTACCGACATTGGCACGTCACTTATCACTCTTTTCTTTCTGGCTCCTGACCCGAGCGGGAAACATCTCACAGCACGATACTCTCAAATCTCATCAATCTTCAAGGCTTTCTTCCTCTGACTCTCAGACTAGCGTTGCACGATGGATGATGGCATCGACCATCGTCGATGGGCCGACCCCCTTCGACCTCTAAGCCTTCTACATTGGACCATTGTGATGTCCATTTAACCCCCCCTCCCTCCCCAGGCGTGCACCATGCTGTGGCCGCCTGCCAAGCACGAGCAAAATGCACTACATTTTCAGAAGTATCTCATCCCATTACTAATGATGAAAACAGCTTCACAAGTACAAAGCCAATATCAGTAGGCTGTAAGTGAGTCCTTACTTGGGTGCGCACTGCGCACTACTAACTAACTTCCCTCCACACAGCGAACCTCTCTCGTTCTCTCCTGGGACTGTGCCACACAGCAGCCAAGCTGCGGGCGAGGCCGCGCAGCAGGTGAACTGCATATGCAAGCTGCAAGGCCACTCGGCGAGCTGCAGGGCGGAATCGAGCGTGCGAGATGTCTAATGTTCCAAATGTTCTATGCACGATATTGGAAAAAAACTGACATTGCAATATATTTTGTTTCTGCAATATATATTACGATATGAAAAAATACAAGAATTTTCACCAAATGGCTTGAATAGCTCAAGCCTTGCCTCTTTAAGAAGGTAGTGGGTGACCTGCGTGGGTGACATAGTGGCAAGTGTTTTTAGCTGCAGCCAGAGTGATTGGCAGAATGCTAGTGTTATGAACCAGCAAAAAAGTTGTAGTAGGGCTGCTCGATTATGGCAAAAATCATAATCACGATTATTTTTGAATGATATTGAGATCACGATTATTTAACGCGATTACTCATTGACTTTGGCAACATCATGCATGGCAAAATGTGTCTTTTTAATACTGGATGTCTTTGAACTTTATATATAATTTAAGGCAAAAACAAGGAAATGAATGAAGATAAGTATTATTATTTTTAGATAAATAAATATGCTAATATATATTATTTACAAATAATAATAATCGTTCTATCTCGATTATCTTGTTTTCATAATTGTGGGAATCCAAAATTGTAATTGAGATTCAAATCTGATTAATTGAGCAGCCCCAAGTTGTAGCATGAAATGTTTGTTTGAGTTAATTTGCCTTATTACTTGACATTGCACGTCCTACGATGTGACTACTGCACATGCATACATTGCGATGACGATGCTGAAATTGTGCAGCCCCATCATCTGTGTCCCTCCTCGCTGGCTTGTGTTATTATGACATGTCATAAATAACTGACGCCATCACAAATCTTGAGTGACATCACTGATGTCCGACAGGGCTGATGCTGTCACAATGGCTCTGTGAGAAGGCCTAAATAAAAACATAAAATATCGCTGTAAGGCTGCCCGACATCACTGATGATGACATCAAAATTGCTTGAGTTACATCACTGATGATATCACAATTGCTCAAGTGACATCACTGTTGACATTGCTGATGACATCATCATCGAGGCCTGATGATGTTGATGATGGTGGGGAATGGTGAAACACATGAGTGCAATTGGAGCAGGGCTCCACAGTGCACCTATTTAGACACATTTTCCCACCTTAGAATCTGCCAGTGCGCCTAAATATTTGTATAACACGCACCAGTGCCCCTTGGTTTTGTAGCGTCTTTCCCTCTCGTCCCACCCACAGCGTGCCGTGCTGCCAATCTCTCCCCCCTCGTCAGGCACTTTAGAGATGCCATCTCCCTTCTGCTCCTTTGACAACTAACGTTACAGCCAACGGTCCACTCCCACTAACACACGCCTGGTTTTGTTTACATCTGTGCATTAGAGGAAGGGGGCTACAGTCGTCACGCCTCATTTCAATCCGGGAGGGGTGGATGCTATCTAAAAGCACTCCGGGGGCAAAATATGGCGGGGCTGCTTGGTTCTGTGTAAAAGTGCAGAGGGGGCCTAATGGCGGATCTTCTTTACATCTCTTTACACAGATATTGCGGAATCTCTGTGTAAAAAGGGCTTTTGACGGGTGGATTATTATGCACAGACTTTGAATTTGTTGCATGAAAGGACAGGAATGTGACGGTAAAGTGCAAACTTTGCCCAGGCCAGAAGCAATTTATCCACCGCTGAGTGTGAACACGACATCAAATCTCTCCAAGCACCTGACAACAGGACAAGCTAGCAGCAAAAGAGCCAGGGACCGAGGCTGAGTCGACCTGAGTAGCAGGTAACGTGAAAAGCAGAGATAAACAGGCTTGTTGCATCGTCAGAGGAAATGTTGCAAGTGTGAACTATTTTTATGGAGGTTCCTCATAGTGAAGGCTGTAAGTGATTTACGTTATTTTCCGGATACTTATGCAGTACAGAACACTGTATGCTTTTATGTTGAAGGCAGGCAACGGAGGTGTTGTGTTGGGTTGATGGCGAAGCGCCTGATGCTGTATACTGGACCCGGGAGAATAATCAATCCTGGCGTCTCGTGTGGAGTCCTCCAAAGTCGTCTCCCTGTTATTATTTTGTACGCCCACTGTCAAAGCATGGAATCGCCATCTTTCAGAAACAAAGATCTTGTATGTATTAGGATAGGGATTTGTGCTGATATGTGGGCATATGTAGCGTAAGGTTTAATGTTAACTGGCAATTCATTACGTGACAATGCATCTCAGGCGATGTTGATGAGTAATTCAAAATTAGTAGTGTAATAAATTACTTGCTCCAAGGAGTAACTAGGTAAAGTAACACTGGTTGTAACCAAACATGTCTACTCATGCCAAGTCATCCACATAATCAGTGGGTATGACCCCTTGTGGGGCATGACATCATCGGTGGTTATGACATCATCCTTAATGTTGCTCAGTGTTTTCCAGTTGACCCTTGCCCTGCTGCCCGCTGACCTCCTCTCTGTCAGGGATTGGCTGTTTTATTACTAGGCCCTCCGTCAAAAGGCCTCTGGTATGTCTGGGTTGACCATGACTGAACAAAGCAGAGAGAGATCTGCCCCCAAAATCAGACTTGCTTGAGGTCATCACTGATGACATCACAATTCCTTGAGTGACATCACTGATGACATCATCACCAATTGCTCGAGTGACATCACTGATGACATCATCGGTAGGGCTGCACAATTAATGGAATAAATCGTGATCAAGATTTTGGCTTCTCACAATCATAAAAACAAGAAAACCGAGATAAAATCAAGATGAAACATCCCAGTGACACTCAACTTGTGGCCCGGGGGCCAGATGTGGCCCGCGATAGGGTGCCAAGTGGCCCCCTGGCCATTTTCTAATTCACAATGAAAACTAAAAAGTTTGACTGAGCTCCAGCTAAATTCTCAAATATCGCCACCCAGGTACTATGTACTTAACCTCGCGTCACCAGGCTCGGTCTCCGTTTACAAGGGATTTTGTCACTCTGCCTGTTTCCGGCCTAGACAGGACACAAGCAGCTGAAACAGAATAAGAAAATCAAACAACAAAACAAAAGATAGACGTACCGAACAAAGTTTTTGAACAAGTTCCTGTAGAAACATCGCAGATTCACAATATCACATATTCTAAGCCAATACAGAAGCTTTTTTTTTTTATCAGGCTCTAGCTAACGTAACCTCGCCGCGTCAAGCTAACGGCAACAAAGACGATTTTTTTGGCGCACTTGTTTCCTGGGTTTACGCCCCCAATGCCAAAAGCAGTGTGAAGCGTGCCCGGACTACTATGCACTAACTTAACTTATCCTATCCTGTGTGCACAAAATTGTCAGACTAAACTCCGGCTAACACCCCAAATACCTACAATCCGCTACAGAAATATGTATATTATTAATGTTTGTTTATTAACTGGCCCCTGGCCTCCTGTCATTTTGCAAACGTGGCCCCCGGGCAAAGCAAGTTGAATATCCCTGATATAAACCATTCAGAAAGACTCGGAAGCCCCCTTCCCCCACACACAGACACACACACAGCCCCACAGGTGTGGCCTCGCCCACCAGCAGGTTGCCATATCAACGACAGTTGGGAGACAAGTAACATCTCACATCTGTCTCTTTGCATCATATTACAAACACCTTTAAATACAAAACGCCGTTGCAGGAGAGGGGGTTCCAGCAGGATCTCCAAACAGACAGGCATCCAAGCTATTCACCCTCAGGCACAAATGACACACGGCACAAATATAAATGACACACACACACACGCCTCAGTACCTTGTTGAGTTCCTCTATCCGGCGGATCAGGTAAGGGTTACTGGAGGAATTCTCAAAGAACACGTAATCTGCAACAGAACACACACACAGATCACACATCACTGTAGGAGACCACTGTTGGGCTGTTAGGCCGCAAGGTCAAGAAGAAGAAAACAATATTGGAAATTATCATTCTCATTCACTCAAGGAAGGGGAAATGGTTGAGCAGTGCAATCGCTTCCCTCAGTTATTACCAGTTGATGTATCCTTGAACAAAGAGCTTAATAATACCCCACTGCTACAGAGGAGCTGCTGAGTGGGGATGCAGTAGAAGACTGGTGTGTGACTGAAGCACTCCCGTGTGTGGGTTGAAAGTAACATTGCTTTTTAGAATTATGTAGCCAATAAATATTGGGAGCTGTACTCCAGTATGCCGATATCCACTTTTCTCTTATCTTCACATCTACTTGTATCCGGCGCCTGCTGCCTGCCCTAGAACAGGTTGGATGTGCACACAACTACTGTACTGAATTGAATGTTAAGCATGCCATTGCTAAAGAAGCATAAAATCAATAAACATTTCCTGTGTAAATATAGAGGTTACATTTTTTTTTAAACATAACTAATAAAATGGCTAATTATAACCATGACCACCAGCAAGAGACAGGACACAATCAATCCATTATGTGGAGCGCTAGGTTTTCACAGCCTGTGGGACAGTGACTTCAATGACCTCACATTTGTTTAATAATGACATTACTTTTGTGTGTGTTGTAAGATAAAAAAAGATTGATGATAAGGATGCAAAAAAGCTGTCTACATTTCCCACTCTCCAAATCAACATAAACATCGTTACAACAAGCCACAGTGGGACAAGTCCAGCCTGATTCAACTCTCCTCCTAAGCAAAAACTGGAAAGCTAAAATCAACTTCAGTCTGAGCCTGAGGCCTTTAAGTGTTGTTGAATTTGAGGACGGCACATATGGACAACAAAGTGGTAAATATCAGTGGGAATGTAGACATTTTCTGTTTCCTAGGTTGGCAAGATGTGACATTTAAGCCAAATCTATGGTCGGGCGTCACAGCCCTCGCTGTAGGGCGACGGCGAGCCTGCCGGAGTAGGCGGCGTGCAGGTCCCCAGAAATGTTATTGGACACAGCTGACCTGAAGAGCGCAAGTATACCATAATGTAGAAGATGGGGAGATAACAGGTGAGAGTGAAAGCTAGTATGACCAAGTATATGCACTACATTCTCTCCTTGGGCTAACTTCTGTTCTGGTCATTGAAATAATAATTTACTAATTTTGTTGGGGACTCACCTGGGATGCCCTTGTCAAGCTGGCCTTTGAGTATGTATCACCCCATTTACACCTGGATTTTTAAACAGGTGTAAATGGGGTGTATGTCTAGTTGCCGCCGACAACGTCCTAAGACCTAAGGCTACGTGGAAGCATGTTTCTCGCTTTAGCGGGCACATCATGTAATCCATGTAAACTAGGTTAAAGATTATACATTCAATTGTTGTTTAACATTCTATTAGCATTACTGTGATTTCATTATGTTTAATCTGTAATTATCTTACTTTTTTATATGACTCACATCACACCCCTGACAGGCATATATTGCTCTTTATTTTGCCACTGCAGCACAAAGTAGCGCTTTGCCACTTGTTTTTTAAAATAAACAGCAGCCACCAAAATATTTTCGTTTAATGAGCCATTTTGTTATTAATTCAGACTAAACAAATAAATAATAACACTTGAATGCATCGACAAGTCTTATTTATTTCCGACCTAAGGAGTGGGAGTTTCCAAAAAGCACTTGAATGCAGCAGGAGTAGCACCGCAGTAATGTGACCAGTTTGGCAAATAATGCACTTTGGCAATAATGTGTCATCTTGGTCAGAGATGCTGGACGTTGTTTACGTTTTGGTTACATGTGTGCCTTCTGTCCTTTTTGTGGTTCTTTCACAGGCCACCTAGAGATCTGCAAGCCGAGTATGTGTGAATAGGGGGTGTACATTTAATCCAGCAGCTCGACGCAACGACGCCATGAAACGAGACAATAATTGGATGCTGAATTCCAGTGGACTGCTAAAGGGCTAGCTAGCAAGTGAAGCCAAATTGCTAATTAATTGCACTTGTGCTCAATGTAGGTGAACACTGCGCCAAAACACGACATCTAACGCTGGCCGAATTATTCGATACAATGTTTAGATCCTGTAACGTAAACCAAACGCTAGGGCTGCAATAATGGTAATCAGTGAAGCCACTGCTGTTGCTAACGTTAGCTAAATAAGGACTCGTACTAATGGCTGCATGCCAGAAGAGGCAAATACAAAGGCAGTCTCACAGACTCCCCGTGGCAACATATTAGCAACCTTTAATGCACATGTCCAGTCAAATAGTCCCATTGCGTGTCAATGCCTCTGTGCGACCGATGCAATTATCCGAAAACAAAGGTGCCGACAATGGAGAAATGTTTACAATGTGTGCTAGCCATTTAGCAAGCTGGCGGCTAGCTGCTGTGGCCACGATAGACGCGAGGCCTGACCCATTTTGAATCCCAAATATTTAGAAATTATCATTTTTCTACTCAAATTTGCTGCACCCTCGTTAGTTCCACGCCAAGGAATGCCCACATTAATTGTACACGAACAAAACCATCGCTGCATAATCCCTACAGAAAGCCAAACTTGACGTGTTTCTACTTGATAAAAAGATCCACACTGACATACATACCTCCGACCCGGTACATGTTGGCCGCCATTTCTGCCCTCCCGGAGTGTTAAAACGCAAACCATAAACTAAGAGAAATATAATAAATTAATAAAAACTATAAAACTGTATTACTTAAAACATAAACGGTGCGATATTTTGTGGTCGTCGAGAGAGACTCGGATCTATAACCAATTGGGAGATTTTTGGCAACCTAAACCCCCTCCTCCTAGGATTCACAGTAGCCTATACAATGTGAACTCACACCAGCCAAAAGAAGTCGGATCAACCCGAAAAACCACTGACTGGTGACGGTGGGAGGGGGGCCGCGCCGCGCACGCGCACACACACACACACACACACACACACACACACACACACACACACACACACACACACACACACACACACACACACACACACACACTACCAATACACCTACGATCTAAAAAGTAGAATCTAATAGGGATTAATTCGAGTAGGATATAAAGATATCAGAAGAAAACCATTGACACATCAATCAATCAATCTCTCTCTCTCTCTCTCTCTCTCTCTCTCACACACACACACACACACACACACACACACACACTCACTCACAGACGCGTTATAGGCTACTGCCTAAATTTAAGTAACTAGTGCAGTGCCCGTTCACCCATGCACCACCCCGTGGGCGCTTCCCCCCCTGCACACACACTGCACTCTGTCAGGTCCCCCTAAGGGCAAGTTTGAAGTCGATCCGACAAACGGTTCTCGAGATACGCGAGGGACAGACATACAGACAGTCCTGGAATAAGTCCAAATTGCATGAAATGCGCCACCGTACTCCATCGGGGTCCGAGCAGCGCACTCCCCAAGTTTGAAGTCACAATCGGACAAATGTTTCTCAAAATAAACTGCTTTTTGTGTTGCCAGCAGGTGGCACTATGTCAAATTGCAAGAAATTCAGCGCCACACTACTTTGAGTTCCCAGGAGCACACTCCTCAAGTTTGAAGTCAATCGGATGAACGGTTCTCAAGATAAACCACTTTTTGTGTTGCCAGTAGGTGGTGCTGTGCCAAATTGCACAAAATTCGGTACTGCTCTATGTCAGGTTCCCAGCAGCACACTCGCCAAGTTTGAAGTTGATCAAATGAATGGCTATGGAGATAAAGCACTTTTTGTGTTGCCAGTAGGTGGCGCTATGCCAAATTGCACATAATTCAGCTCCCTGCACTTCCTTGAGTCCCCCTGAGCGCACTCCTCGAGTTTGAAGTCGTTCGGACGAACGGTTCTCAAGATAAACCACTCTTTGTGTGGCCAATAGGTGGCGCTGTGCCGAATTGCACAAAATTTGGCACTGCACTGTGTCGAGTTCCCCTCAGCACACTCCCCAAAGTCGATCGGACGAATGGTTCTTGAGATAAACCACATTTTCTATGTTGCCAGTAGGTGGCGCTATGCTGAATTGCACAAAAACAGGGCACACTCCCAAGGTTTGAAGTCGATCCGACCAACGGTTCTCGATGGCATGCAGCAGATGATGCTCATCCATAAGCAGTGGTGGAATGGCCAGGTTTTACTCTGGGAACCCTACTTACACAGGATGCGAGTTCCCGGAAGTGGTGTTGCCCTAGAGCAGAGGTTCTCAAATGTTTTTCAGCCAAGGACCCCTTTTAAGATAGAAAATATACCGGGGACGCCCTCATTCTGATTTGTGATTTTGGGCTCAGCTTGTTTCCACGGTAACGTGCTTGACATTTAAATTGATAGGTTTGTCAGAATGTAATCCATGAACCATTTTAGATTTAAAGCATAACATATTTTCGTTGAACTATGAAACTTTTACTCCTATGTCTTTTAGCTTGAGTGCTACTTCCATTTGTCCTTCATCCACACATCTCACCAACAAGTTGGCCTCACTAAGGACCTTTGCAAACCCTGTCTCCCCCATCGCCTCTGACAGTGCTGATGTTAACACCAATGGGCTCATCTTCTTCATGCTCTCTTGATCCTTTTCACTAAACCTTATTAGTACAAAACGTGTCTCAGTCCTCTCCTGGGCTTGCTCATCAACCACTCTCCACCCTAACTCAGCTGTTCCCCCTTGACTACCTCGATTCCCACCCTTCTGCCCCATCTCTTCCTCCTTATTCTCTTCATCACATTCCATAGCCTACCTCCCAAACTGCTGATGTCCGATCCATACACGGAGCATTCCACCTTCAAACCATTATCTTTATCTCCATCTCCACTTCGTGGGGAAACCACATCCTTCTTCTGGCACATGTTATTTTCCTCAGCATCTTTCTTCTTCTTCGCCGTTTTCCCCATACCGCCCTCTAAATTCAAGGTCAGCAGTTCCGTCCAAGACCCCTTCGTCCAGCTGTCTTCCTTCATGTCTATCTCAAAAGTCGGGAAAATCTGCACCGTTAATCCACCAGTCTCTCTCGACCTCCCTGTTTCCACTCACTGTCCCTCTCGCAGTCCGACATCATCAGTGATGTCATAAGATGGTTTTGGTCAGTAATGATGTCACTGATGACATCACTGATGATATCACAATGTCTATGACATCATTATTGACCAAAATCATCTCATGACATCACTGATGATGTCATAGGCACTGATGATGTTATAGGCATTGTGACATGTGACAGTGATGCGAAGTTAAGGAATTGTGCGCTCAGCGGGCGAGCCTAGGGTTCGGCGATACCCTAGTATATAGCCTAATGACCAGAGTACATGGCACCACTTCCAGCACTTTCACTATTTATTTGCCAATTGTCAATTACAATATTACGGTTGCTTGTGTGTGTGTGTGTGTGTGTGTGTGTGTGTGTGTGTGTGTGTGTGTGTGTGTGTGTGTGTGTGTGTGTGTGTGTGTGTGTGTGTGTGTGTGTGTGTGTGTGTGTGTGTGTGTGTGCATGTGTGCGTGATTGGAAAATAGCGAGAGATCACACACTGGAGATTAAAGATGTGCGTAAAATTACGCTCCACCTGCTTTCTGTCTGCAGCTCGCTCTCTTCTCTCTCTCTCTGTGCGTGCGTGCGTGTGTGTGTGTGTGTGTGTGTGTGTGTGTGTGCGTGTGCGTGTGCGTGTGCGTGTGCGTGTGCGTGTGCGTGTGTGTGTGTGTGTGTGTGTGTGTGTGTGTGTGTGTGTGACATCACTGATGGGATTGGCTCTCCCTGATTGGGGTGGAGAGTCTCCTCTGTACAAAGGGAGAGGAGGGACAGCAGCAGTAGTTCCCACGGAGCGCAGCATCGGTCCACGTCCGTCCAGAACAAACCACACCCCGGGACAGAGGAGTCTGTGGCCCCAAGTGTCCAAACTCCCGTTATGGAAGGGCAACGGACTCTGGAGTTTTAGTTAGGTTACAGGGAGACAAGATGAAGTTCGGTAAGAGCATATGTGTGCTCAACGTAGGGGGGACACGGTACGCCTTCACCCGTGATGTGATCCGGGATTTCCCTCTCCGGCGCGTCAGCCGCCTGCATGCCTGCGCAACGGAGAAAGAAGTCCTTGAACTGTGCGACGACTACGACCGGGACCGGAACGAGTTCTTCTTCGACCGCCACGCGCAGGCTTTCGTGTTCATCATGCTGTACGTGCGCTCCGGTAAACTCCGCTTCGTCCCCGGGGTGTGCGAGCTCTCCTTCTACACGGAGATGCTGTACTGGGGTCTGGAGAGCGCGCACCTGGACTCCTGCTGCCAGAAGCGCCTGGACGACCGCATGTCCGAGACCGGACTGGACAGTCTCTCCGAGGGGGAGTCGGGGGATGAGTCCCAGTGCCCGGCCGACCCAGGGCTTGGCACGGTGGCCACGGGTCGCGCTAAATGGCTTGAGAAGATGCGCAAGACCTTCGAGGAGCCCAACTCATCTATCGCGGCGCAGCTTTTGGCCTCAGTGTCTGTAATCTTTGTTATGGTGTCTATGATAATGCTGTGTGCCAGTACCCTACCGGACTGGGATACAGCCAAGAGGAACACTGTGGAGGAGCACAGGTAGGTGTCATCATGTCACATCAGGAATGCAACTGCTGAGTCCTCGGTGCGTAAAGGTTTGTCTGTGGAAGTGTATCATGAGCGCAACTAGCCCTTTTCAGGAGCGCAAATTATTTGGAAGCCATATTTAAAACAGTCCCACATATATTATTGTCTGTCATTTGTAACTCCGCTTGTCTCCCAAATCATAGTCGATAAACAGCTTTGGAAGTTTTGTAGGAATCAGATAAAGGACAGTGTTGTGAAGTGAAGCCCGCTCTGAATAGATGCGCACAGCGAGGTGATGCGGACGGCAGACATTTAAATCTTTCGTTAGGCCTACTTCTTCACTTCAAGTCATCCATGATGCAGTTAGACCAATAACAAATCAATATTATCCACAAAGGCAAGTATTGATTATTATCTTACACAGAAACTAAGCACTTCTTTGTTCTGTTTTCCTCCTGACAAACCCCCTTCCCCCCCCCCCCCTCTCTCTCTGTCGATGTCAAATTTAATTTGTATGTCTTTATTGGCGTAGTTAGTTTATATTGCACGGCACGCAAGAAAGACAAACAATGTCACATAACAATAAGTGACAATTCATAATCGTCAATTGGGTAATGATGAGCTGTAAGGGAAGCTGTAAGGATTATAAATTAGGTAAACAAAAAAATAATTAAGCCACTAACCAGGAATCAAAGTCTCCCTGCACCTATTGTCTCCCCACTATATAGCCTAGGCATCTCCTCATCTCCTCATAGCTTCTTATTTTTGGAATTTTCTAGAAATTGTGATTCACAAGATCACTCTCGGTTGATGACATTTTGGATACAAGGTGAAAGAATGTACTTCTGTTTCCGTGTGATTTCATGAGCACATTGGCCCTAGCCTGTCCTCACTGGGAAGCTAGGTTTGCCTGTGGCCTTCTCTATATATGGCTATGTTCACTAAGGCTTGACATAGTTTATGAGTTTTGGATCTGCCACAGTGGTGAGGTAATCACCTAATGTGCAGTTTATACTTTGGGTCAACAGGATTCCAATTTACTTGTTCTGTTTGTAGCTTTATTCCAATATGTGATGTAATATCCCAGTTGCTCTAATTTAGTTCTGTATAATGGTGATGTTGCTGTCCTGAGGCTCCGTGGTGTTTGGTTCTCTCTCTGTTCAATACAAGCACCACTACAAACACCACTAATTCACTTTGATTGCCTTTATGCCTGTGCTAATCAATGAGATAATCATGTGCTTGCTTGTGTCACATTCACACTTGCAAAGTTTTAAATCCCTTCCACTGCAATGTCCTATTCTTCTGGCTGTTCAGAATATCTCTCCTCCTGCTCCTGTCTGTGTTTACACTTCCACAGCCACTGCACAATTACACCACCAGATGTCTATCGTATCATCATCGTAGATCATTATTGAACTGTATTGAAGGAAAACCCCTTGAGATGAATCATCTAGTTTTCGAAGGGGTCCTAGAAACACAAGTGCATCAACAATATCACAACAAAAGAGAATTACAGTTACACAGACACGTACAAATACAGCACCCACACACTCACAACCCAACCCACCCACACTCCATAAACCGTTTATAAAGAAATAAACACAATTAGAAACAAGAACAAGTTGGTTGTTTATAATGCAGTCCTAAATATGCAAAACGAAGAGATAGATTGGAGATAATTAGGCAGGTTATTACAATCATATATAGAGGATTTTCATTTAAAGGCCCAATGCCCAATTTCCTTAGATATTTTGAGAACCAAAAATGAGGGATATTGAGCATGTCTAAGTGGGTATGAGCTGAGGAACTGTATGGAACTAGGTATTGTTTTAGATGTGATAGATAGTTTCTATATCGTCCATATCTTCTCTGCAGCTCCCACCCCATTTCCTGTTTACAGGCTAATTAAATGCTAACCATCTCCCCCCCCTCTGCCCTCTGTAGGATAGTGGAGGCGGTGTGCATTGGCTGGTTTACAGCAGAGTGCCTGGTGCGTTTCCTGGTGGCCCGGGACAAGTGGGAATTCCTCCGCCGGCCGCTGAACATCATCGACGTGGTCGCCATCACCCCCTACTACGTCACCATGGCGATGGCCGGGGCGGGGATGCGGGGCGCTGGGCTGGGGGTAGCTGGGGTGACTCTGCGGGTGCTGCGGGTGCTGCGCGTGTTCTGGCTGATGAAGCTGGCCAGACACTTCCTGGGCCTGCAGACTCTGGGGCTCACGCTCCGACACTGCTACCGCGAGATGGTCATGCTGCTCGTTTTCGTCTGTGTGGCCATGGCGATATACAGCGCTCTGGCCCAGCTGCTGGAGTACGGCTTGGACCTGGGCATGCGTAACCCTGACTATGCCAGCATCCCGGCCGCCGCCTGGTGGGTCATCATCTCCATGACGACGGTGGGCTATGGGGACGTGTACCCCGTGACTGTCGGGGGCCGGGTGCTGGGCGGCGTATGCGTGGTGAGCGGCATCGTCCTCCTGGCGCTGCCCATCACCTTCATCTACCACAGTTTTGTCCAGTGCTACCAGAAACTCAAGATGCGCTCTGCCAGATGTGCACACAGCCTGTCAATGGAAATACTGCAATGAAAATCTGTGCCCTAAACATTTACACCAAACTCAAACACCTACTAGCATGGTAAATCATATTATCACGTGAACTGACATTAGGTTTTGTTCTGTGGATCAGTGTGGCCTCCAGCCCGCTCACAGCCATTTCCAGAAATTACAAAGTGCACGGACCAATAAGGGACCTGCGTCGTAGTTGAAAACATAGCGGGCCAATCAGGGACATCGCAGGCAAAACAGTTTGGCGGCTCCCGAAGCAACGAGCTGTAACCTTAACATTAGTAGTAAACACAGCCATAAAGTGTAGTTATTGCAGAAATATACACAATAATAACAATTAAATAAGAACAAAAGTATGCACCAGTGGAGTTTCTCTGCGGAAAAGATATTTTCGCCGTTCTTCCGAATGGATTGGATTTGGCGACGCTGATTGGCTGAAGGAGTTGTCTGTCAAGGCAAGTGCTCCCACCCACTGAGTGGATGACTCAGAGTCCAGACTGATGCCAGAGTGAAACAGAATGGTTTTGACCATGCAGGCTAAACACCTACTGCCCCGTCTACTTTGAAAAGGACCTCAATAGACCTGTGGAGGAGCTGGTGATCCCCTTGTGAAATAACAATCAGCTTTGCGCTCAGTTCTGTTTCCTGCCTGAGCCACACCTGACTTTAGTTGGCCCGTCTACTTCCTGCCTGTTGTGTCCATGACCTCTCATCATCCTCCTTAACCAGCATGCTCTGGGCTGAAGCCTGATCTCTATAAACTGCCGTTTGGATAGTAGAAGAAGAATACACAAATAATGATTTACATTAGGTAAACACAGGCACAGTCAAACCAGTTATGACAGTGGCTGTTGTTTACATTGTAATGTATTCCCATGGTGACAACATTGGCAGACATTGCGCCCTTTTTTGTATGCTGCAATGAGTGGTGTGTGTGTGTGTGTGTGTGTGTGTACATGTGCCTGCCTGCGTGCCTGTCTGTCTGTCTGTTTGTCTATCTGTCAGCCGTCCATTCTATCTGTCCAAGCTTTTCACCCAGATGGTACAAGTTACACAAGATTGATGTGTGACCTAGATGCATTCTGTTAAACCTGTGAAGTAGAGAGGGAATCAATGAGTGCAAAGCAGGGATTGGGAGGGGAGTGAAGAGAGGGGCTTGGAGGGTAGCATAAGCCAGCGATAATGGAATATAGAGCCAGGTCAGAGTGGACCAGAGGAGTGACAGACAAATAAAATACTGGGGCCATGAATATGGCAAGGCAGATGGAGTGTGAAATGGAAGACAAGGACAGATGAGACAAAATTACACAGATGACAAAAGACGGAGCGAGCCCGAGCACAAAGAATGAATAGCATCTCCACTTATGAGTGTTCGCCGAATGTGAGGCATTTTGTATTTCTGCGTCTCCAAGGCAACCTCTCCCTCCAACATGCCCATCAGCTGCATAATGCTGGTTGATTTGTGTGCTCACAAATAGGCCACATCCACACGCACCTCACGGCTGGCGGCATGCAGCATTTCATTCTGATTATTACAAATAGGTCATCAGAGGACTACTTACAATTAATCAAAAAGTGAAAGTAAAAAAAATCATAAATTGCATACGGTATATACACATGCACGCAGCCGAGGCTGTCAATGATGGAACTTCTGATATTATTTTGTGATAGACTGTTTGCACTGTCCTTGGTTTGCCAAGGCAATATGAGACGGTCCAAACAAACAAGTCAACACCTCTCCCACACAACAGTCTTTCTCTGCAACTCTTCTCCTCTTCCTGCTGGCATCAAGCCTCCTCTTTTTACACACACATACAGTAGATACACACACACGCATGCATGCGCACGCACACACACACACGCACACACACACACACACACACACACACACACACACAGATAAGGCTATTTTGTTGCTTTTTTGTGTGAAAATTAATTAAGTTGAGCCTCCTTGTTCATTCTGTTTAGTAGCCTATGGATTATGGACAGTAGGATACACATCTATCTCCATGTCGTTGTTGTATTATCTTATAAAGATGCTTTTCAAATAGGACAATTGCACAGGGGAAAGATTCAACTCACATTTAATGAATCTTCATCTACTTGAGAAACACTGTTAAACAGAAAATGAGTTGATGCATAGCCCAGTGTATTCTGGCCAGGCCTGAATGAAAACATCACACTTTTCCATCAGTAGTATTTCAGACTTCTTGTAATTATTCTGATCAATGTATGAGCTTTTATAATAAAACATTTTATTCAAAATTGCTGTGTCAAACGAAAACTAATGACCACTAAACCACACTATGACCTAGCGACGTTGTCTATGTTATGGTAGCCTATTTATTTATTTTTTACCAACATGTCACTGGAGCTTGATAATTCCATGGTCAGGAGGTGACAGACAGTCATGGACCTCCAGGCCTCCTGTAGGCATGACCCCCAAGCTCTGAATGCATGGCTGATTTTCAACTGCTGTCCCTCGGAACTCCAGTTAGAATTAACACGGGGAGAACATGCATTCCACACAGAAAGGATCCTGGCTGGGAAGGACGGGTTCGAACCTGTGAGGCAGCAGCGCTCAGGGCCGCCGCACCCTATACGCAGAGTACGCAGACTGCGTAGGGCATCATGTGACTGAGGGCACCAAAAAAAAAATTTTTTTTTTTTTTTTTGGTGCCCTCAGTCAGGCCACTCACTGAACAGCAGGCCAGGCGCCGCCTACTGGTTTACTAGTGGTTTTATTACTTTATTCAGGGTTAAAGTGGGTGCATCTCATTGTAAAATTGGACTTGGCCCAAATTGGGCTTCAAACGGCCCAAATCGGGCTTCAACCGGCCCAAATCTGGCTTCAACTGACCCAAATCTGGCTTCAAACTACCCAAATCGGGCTTCAAACGGCCCAAATCTGGCTTCAAACAGCCCAAATTGGGCTTCAAACGGCCCAAATTGGGCTTCAAACAGCCCACATTTTTCGCCGCCGCCCTTCGGACGCCGGCACGCACCGGCCTGGCCTGCTTGGTATCTAATGCCCGGCCTGAATTATGATGCCAGTCCACCCCTGCTTACATGTACAGTTTAACAATTGCTTGTTTGCTGACATGTACAGTAATTCGAACAATTGTTTGTTTGCCACATGTAATGTAATGTGAGATACACTAGTATCGTTCATAATTAATGATTTTGCAGTCTTTCGTTTGACAGTTATTGAAAGTTTTGCGGGGGGGGGGGGGGGGGGCACCACAAAACAATTACGCTTAGGGCACCCAAATGGTCAGCAGCGGCCCTGGCAGCGCTAACCACTGATCCACCGCATAGACATATAAAAGATCCACTGTCCGTGGCTGAAAATGTTGCCAAACTGATTTTTGTATATTATTTTTCTTTGATAAGTCAATCAACAACTGCAGAGCATGTATTCACTCACGGTTCACCTTTTTGACCACATCAGATTGCAGTTTAGTAGGCACAGACTGACTTGACACAATGTGTTGTCACTTGTCACTGCAAGAACCTTGACATAATTAGTATAATTGCGAATCTAATTTGTACACCTTTTAGCGGTTTGGTTTGAACTTACTGCACCAACAATGTAGGACGGACTGCATGTCTGTGTAGCCTACATGGTGCCTGTCCTGCTGCACTTGCATTTTAAACTTTTTTTTACTTGCATTTTAAACGGGCACGGAGAGACAGCTGACTTTACGTCATCTTCCGTCGACGGCCGCAACAGGAAGACCTCTTACCGGGCGATTTTGTTGTGGATAACACCTTACCGTCCTTCAGCTGGAAAATGTACTATAAATTCAGCGGATTCACCCAGAAACTGACGGGGACTGCTCCTCCGGCGGCCTACAATCCTCAGGTGAGACCGGGAAGCGGGGTGTCGGTGAGAAACCGAGTCGGTATCCGCCGACGATGACCTTCATATCACTCGGCAAACACGTTATTCCACCGTCCGACGGTGACCGACTCTACCGAATCTTAAATTAACGTCTTAAATCGAGGGATTAAAAGGTCTGTAATCGGTTAACTGCACAATTTCACGATTAAATACAGCTTCCGGCGACTGCATGGTTTCCTTGCTGTTTCGTTTAATTTCTGTTGGGAAATCAGACCATTCTCATTGGCTGCTGCAGTTGTCATTTTTGCATTTCAATTGCGAAACTTCTCAATGAAAAAGTCCTCACAGTCAGAGTCCTATTGTAACATAACACAAGGAAACTTGCAGACAGGCCGTGGTTGATCTGCTTATCTTTGCCAGCTCAGCTGGACCCAATCATAGTAGTTATCTTTTTATCACAC
The DNA here is from genome assembly GCF_964638095.1 of Poromitra crassiceps. Classification (NCBI taxonomy): domain Eukaryota; kingdom Metazoa; phylum Chordata; class Actinopteri; order Beryciformes; family Melamphaidae; genus Poromitra; species Poromitra crassiceps. Next base: position 22,540,850 of record NC_139626.1, read on the forward strand.
TTCATCAAAGCAGCTGTATTACTCTTTTGTCTGTTTGTCATCCTGAAAGGTCATTTCCTGTCAGGTTATCTGACGTTCATGTAACATTACAGCCAATTTTCACTGTGTCGGTTGTCTCCTCAGAGCATCTGTCGACTGTGTCACATGTGACCTTTATTGCTCTTCTGTTTATAGTGCGACCTGCTTATTATACAGTAAAAGTACCTGAGGCTTCTACTGACATCAGTTTCCGAGTTTGGAAGTGATTTGTCACACATTCATAGCTTTTTGTTGTTAATAAAAAACAAAATGGAGCATGAAATTAACATTTATTTATTGTGGCTGTTTGATTTATAGATTAATTGGCACAGAAGAGGGGAAATGCACATCAGACACAGGAACATTGTTTTAATTAATCTAAGAATGCATAACAATGTGTGATAAATTCAGGTTAAATAGCGAGAAAACAAAAGCAGGGTTTCCCCAGTGTAATGCAAGCCCAGTGGCCCACTGGGCGGAAGCTGACCGCCCACCAGGCTTGCATCAGGGATTTTTTTTAATGTATTTTTTTTTGTATATGCATCAAATTAAATTCCCCACACTGTGTGCCCCTGCACTATCTAATAAGCTAATGGGTCTTTTTAAAGCATGGTTGGCGAGTAGGATTCGGGAAAACTGCCAGAAAATGTGTGGATATTAACTAGGTACACTTCTAAGGTATAACAACAATAATAATAATAATAAATACATCCAACTCATACCTCCTGAAAAACAACACAAAGCGCCTTTGATGTTTTGTTACTTATAGTGTTAGATGTACTACGTGAAATAAACATGACTGTCATAATTGATGAGTTTCCACTTGATAAATGTACTGTACACAACACAGACCCACTGTGTATACAGTGAGTGAGGTGTTGTGTCTGAACATTTTCTCGAAAAACTATTGAACCAAATCACATGGATAAATTATTCATATTTATTTCTGTGAGGGCTCTCAGGATACTTAATTAACCAAAATCATGGGCTGCACCCCTGTGTCTCTTTTTTCACTCTGACTGCATAAGACTAGGAGTCCATTAAAACATGATCTTTAAATTATGTAAATGTTATGACTTTGTGGCTGATTAATAACATAGTGCTTAACAAGCCTTTGACACAAATGGGCCTAGACTTGAGGTGCACTTTAGTCATCGTAGAAAACACTTTAAACAGCCTCACAAACTGAGGCAAAACATGACAAGCTAAGATTAATCAAGCATTCCTTAGGTAATCACTTGTGTTTTATGCTACATTGGGTAGAGCTAGGTAATTGCGTTGTCTTGTCTCATCTTTGTATATTACAATAATAGTGAATGGTTGTGTATATTGTGTGCAGGGACTGAGGCCGGGTGTGCCAGCAGAGTCCCCGACCATGATCTTTGCCACGCCGACCAAGGTGGTGTCTGAAGCCGGCTCCACGGTGGAGTACATGGGAACCAACAGGGTGCCTGACCTCCAGAGAAGATTCCAGGTAACCAAGACTAACGGCTGGCATAGACTGACTAATGTCTTTTAAAGCAATTTCAAACCTGCTCAAGGGACAACAGATGGAAATCAGCCTTGGCTACAATCTGTCATGTTTATGTTCTCTTTGTTTAGAAATGTTCATTGAAATGCACTGCCGCCTCCCCCAAAGAAACAAATAAACACAATTAGTCAAAGCATTCATTTCTAGATTTGCAAGCATCTAGCTGGTGGTGGAGCTGGTTTATTTCCCTCTTGGTTCTTAATAGCATTCCACTCTCCTCCCTCTGAAAATCCATCACAAGTGAAGGGCTGAGGGAAGTAATAAGAAACTCCGAAGTTGGGCTGCGCAATTACTCAAATAAATGGAAATCACAGTATTGACTGCTGCATTTTTCAAAATGCAAGAGACAGCGTTCTTTTTTTCTCCTTTATTTTATTTTTTTAATCAGAGGGAAAAGGTGTTGCATTCAGTCACCTAAACAAGAAAACCTGCAGCTGTGCAAAAACCAAAGCCTCCAAAGGAAATTGCACACCGGAGAAAATCATTGTCATAATAGAAAGTAATTAAAAGAGCAATCCTCTTCCATTCAAATGTCCTAACATTTTGCTCTTGTAGTTCCCAAGTACATGAGTCCGCGTTTGATGTGCCCAAGCGCCATCCAATTAATTTCCCAAACAACTTTTCCTTTGATTTCAGTTTTTATTTTCAAATGTTTTCCAAATAAAACGATCTTGGAGTGATAGGCAGATGTTTTCGTTTTATTGCGACAGCCAGTGGTACATTAAAAAAAATAAAAATGGGCTGAGCTAATATAGAACAGGTGCTGCAGTGTACCGAGGGGGGCAGGGATGTCAACACACACTGCGCCAAATATCGCTCCAACATCTGGCATGCATCAATAATCATTCAAATCATAATTGATAATTGCAATTATGATCCTTTGCGCAACAACACTTCATATTTCATAATTGCTTTTCTTAATGAATGTTAATTCCGATAAACAAAATCCATCCTATCTCTTCTTCTCTCAGACAGCGGACGGCGTCCCCGTCCATTTGAAGCGCGGCTATCCCGACAGGCTGCTGTACCGCACCACCATGGCCCTGACTATTGGAGGTGCTCTTTACACCCTGGTGGCCCTCTACATCGCAGCGCAGCCCACCAATAAGTAACCGCCGCCCAGCCCTGGCCCCAAGAAGAGTACCCAAGAGGCCCAGAAACACCTGATTGGGTCTGACACTTCCATACCAACCCCACACCTCCTACATGTCACTGCTTTGTCACCCAATACATCAATCTGACACTCTCCATGCCACCACATCTCCATGCCACCACATCAAGCCTGAGACTCTTCTCAGGAACGATGATGGATGATGGTTGGAATGGATGCCATTGACGTCGGTAAATCACACAAATGATAACTATATGTCTGTCTTCTTTGTAAAACATTATCTAAGTTAATAAATTTTATGACAAAAAGGTAAATGGTACATTGTGTGCAAAGTCTTTCTTGTCCCAGTTTGATTGTATTCAGGGATGCAAACTAGTCACCTTTTAGGATCCCAAAATATGGCACTTAAGTGAATATTGTTTGGTGGTTTTGTGTCTGCCCTGGTATCTGTCACCCTTTTCACTATCCAGGAGTTTGCACCCCTGGTATTTCACTAAAATAATAACACACATAGCACTGGCTGTACAAGTCATACCATTCAGTGCCTAGCAACAGTTGAAATCGATGGACTTCATATACAAAACTACCCATAGGGGAAGGCTCTGCGTCATCTCTCTCACCTCTATAGATGTTAAAATAGGAGCTGTAAAGATTCTTTTCTGCTCACAGCTTTCAACAGGCTGTAGCCTGTAGTCCAGCGATAACTGTGTGTGTGTGTGTGTGATGGAGACACTCCGTCTGGAACATAGCTGCTGCTCACTTGGCTCAAATACTGTCTTATTTGTGTGTGTGTGTGGGCCCTGGTGTGATGTCAGATGTTGTGTGTGTGTGTGTGTGTGTGTGTTTCATGCTGGCAATCCCACATTAAGCTGCTAAAAGACTGAAAGGAAATACTGTCAGTAATGTGTCCTTGTCTTTTCTCTATTGGGGTGTGCAGGACATAGGACGTATGTGACATTACGACAACAAAAAAGTACTTTTGGGTGCCACTGCAGCAGAAACTAGTATGAAACGAAGCTGAAAAGCTGCGCCAAACAAACGTTAGTATCTCAAAAACTATACATCACATCGCTTATATTTTGGCATTGTGAGTGAGAGCAGAAGTAGCCCCAGGATCTCATGTATAATATGTGTATGAAGTGTGTGAACTGTCACCGTTTTAAAACGTGTGACTTTAGTGAGTGAGTTCCTGGCTCCATAGGGTCCCATTATAAATGTTGAGAAAAGTATAAAACATAAACTGTGATTCCTCAAACAGTACAAAAGATAAATCAAAGCTGAATTGAGGTGATGGGAGTCCTAAAAGCGGTGACTGGTTTAAAGTTTGAAAGGAGTGTCTGTATGAGGGAGCAGTTAAGAGTTCAAACAGGGCATGGTTTTCACCATGAACTGCTGTTTAAAACGAACGGCAGTCGCACCCGGAAGTATAGTCAATCCGTTTGGTTACAAGCATGCTGATTCATCCTATTGTAATCTGCACATGGCCCCTGTGTTCTTCACCCTCTGTACAGTACAGTACAGAGAAGGCTTCATCTGTACAGTACAGATGAAGCCTTCGTCTCTGTACAGCACTGTGCAACACCTTCAGCATGAAGGCTGCACAGGAGGGAATTGATTCCACCAGGGTATTCTTGACTTGTCTAATGTCTAATTTTGACCCTCAAACGTGTCCATTTTGAGTCCTTGAACATCACAGAAAACTACTTGAATTTGATGTCAAAGTGTGGGAACACTGTTTTTATATTGTGCATGTGTTTCAACCATCGACTGTATACGAGAGTTTCAGCAAGAAATCCCCTGTCCTGTCCCCTACCACCATCTATGATTCAGTCTCAACTTCAGCTTCCCTGAGAAACACTTATTTTGTGCACACGCCTACAGAGTCCTCAGAGTCACAGGATCGATCCATCTATCATTGGAGAATGTTTGATTGGTGTGCCTTGGGCTTTACAATGTTTTTTGTTGTTGTCAACCTTGTGCTTGTCTTTCATCAAGGAAACTCCTTCCGGCTTGTTGTTGTTGCTGAGTCTCTTAGCAACAGCTCCCCCGCTCGCGTCGCTCTCCTATGTGTCACGCCAAACTCAATAAACAAACAACTGTCCGTTTACCGTTGTCTTGCTCGTCACTAAGTACGCCCGACTCCTATGACTTTAGACCTCTTATGAATCATCGAGGTCTTCTGTAATATTCAGATTTAAAAAACCTGAAGCTTGACACGTCTGTTTCATTGATACACTTGTTTGTTTACCCCATAGAGCATAGCTTAAGTATATACCCCCGATCTCTTCTATCTCCCCTCAGCAACAGTGCTCACGACAGCCTACTTGAGCTTCCCTCATCCCATGTTCCCTTTTGTTCTGTAGCTCTCAGCAGACACAAGAGCTTGGTGTGTGCACCCCCGCCTGTTAGTGTGTGCACCCCCCGCCTGTTAATAAAGTATGTTTCACTCCTCAGTGTGTGCACCCCCCGCCTGTTAATAAAGTATGTTTCACTCCTCAGAGTGTGTGCACCCCCCGCCTGTTAATAAAGTATGTTTCACTCCTCAGAGTGTGTGCACCCCCCGCCTGTTAATAAAGTATGTTTCACTCCTCAGAGTGTGTGCACCCCCCGCCTGTTAATAAAGTATGTTTCACTCCTCAGAGTGTGTGCACCCCCCACCTGTTAATAAAGTATGTTTCACTCCTCAGAGTGTGTGCACCCCCCACCTGTTAATAAAGTATGTTTCACTCCTCAGAGTGTGTGCACCCCCCACCTGTTAATAAAGTATGTTTCACTCCTCAGAGTGTGTGCACCCCCCGCCTGTTAATAAAGTATGTTTCACTCCTCAGAGTGTGTGCACCCCCCGCCTGTTAATAAAGTATGTTTCACTCCTCAGAGTGTGTGCACCCCCCGCCTGTTAATAAAGTATGTTTCACTCCTCAGAGTGTGTGCACCCCCCGCCTGTTAATAAAGTATGTTTCACTCCTCAGAGTGTGTGCACCCCCCGCCTGTTAATAAAGTATGTTTCACTCCTCAGAGTGTGTGCACCCCCCGCCTGTTAATAAAGTATGTTTCACTCCTCAGTGTGTGCACCCCCCGCCTGTTAATAAAGTATGTTTCACTCCTCAGAGTGTGTGCACCCCCCGCCTGTTAATAAAGTATGTTTCACTCCTCAGAGTGTGTGCACCCCCCGCCTGTTAATAAAGTATGTTTCACTCCTCAGAGTGTGTGCACCCCCCGCCTGTTAATAAAGTATGTTTCACTCCTCAGTGTGTGTGCACCCCCCGCCTGTTAATAAAGTATGTTTCACTCCTCAGAGTGTGTGCACCCCCCGCCTGTTAATAAAGTATGTTTCACTCCTCAGAGTGTGTGCACCCCCCGCCTGTTAATAAAGTATGTTTCACTCCTCAGAGTGTGTGCACCCCCCGCCTGTTAATAAAGTATGTTTCACTCCTCAGAGGAGTGTGAACACGATGTGGTGAGGAGAGAGGGGGAAAGGAACAAAAAAGGAGAGAAGAGAAAAAAAGACAGGCGGCAACTGGGGTGTAAGGAGGAGGAGGAGGGGAAGTGAGAGGGTGAGAAGAAGGCTGTTATGGAGGAAGGGCGAGGGGGGGGGGGAGGAGAGAGTCTGACCAGAAGAAGAAAAAAAAATGTCATGAAATTTTAATCCCTCTATTAGAGCGTAGTGTTTACACATTCTGCTCAGCGGCACATCACGGAAACACGAGAAAGCGGCTCACGTCTCTCCTGTCGCGCCACCACCACCACCTCCTCTCTCCACGCCGAGCCCCTCAAGTTCTGACTCATTAGACACGATGACAGCAGAAGAAGACGCAGCTCGATTGTAGAATACTCTCTCCCCTCTCTCTCTTTCTCACTCGCTCTCAGAGGAACAAAGGCTCTGCAAACACCTCTGCAAACACCAAACATGTGGCTGGCTGCAGGGAAACGGGGGGGGTTGACAAATTACCTCTCATCACAACACCCTGCTACAATAGCACAGCCAGAGAACAAATAATGAATAAGTAAAGTTCTTTCAGATTGAATGAGGAAGGGGGGGGGGGGTTGTGAGGCTGTTGCTTGTGCTTTTTTGTTGCTTGTGTGTGTGTGTGTGTGTGTGTGTGTGTGTGTGTGTGTGAGTGAGAGAGAGCCTTTAGCTGTTCTCATAGATGAAACGACCAAAGCAACTCCACGCCGCGTGATGCATCAATAACACGCACACTTCAATGGGCACAGAGACACTCGCATATGGCTACTAGTCAAAACATACCCGGCGCAGTGACACGTGTCAATCAGCGTCACCCCCCTTCCCGCCACTCACACTACAGCGGAGAGGTGTCAGTCAGGGTGAAAGTGTCCTCCGGCCTGGGTGAAATCATGTCACCCATAGGAGCCCCCTTCTCCTCCTCCGCTCTTGACAGGTAATGAGGTGCCGGAGCCGAGCTGGGGAATAGAAAAGGCGCGGAGAACAAGGGTAATGGAGGAGAACAGCGTGCGGTAGATTGCCCGAGACTCACCGGAGAGAGGGAGATGGAAGGAGATTGCAGCATGAGAGGCGTGTTGATTGGTGTGCATGCCACCTCTATAATATGCACTTTCAGGCACTTTTCAGGCTTTCAAATTCCCTCTGTCATTCTCTTGCTTGTGAAAAGGTCTATTTTATTCTCCTCTGTCACTCACTCACTCACTCTCCTTGAGGCTATTTTCCTGCGCCTGCCCTGGTCACAGCCTTATGTAAGTGGCTCAAGATTGGGCAAAGGAGCAGCTTTGCCCCCGGGATATGTGCACCAGACATCTTTCCACTTTGCGTTTTCTGCTTCAACGTAATTACTAGAGATGGATTGTGTCACAAGTGTCTGAGGGACCGGGGGGGGGGGGGGGGGGGCTACCCTGTCTGCAAACAACGTCCCTCACGTCCTCACCATGTGACGCATTCTGGGTACAGGCTGTGAGGGAGAACAAAGAGACGTGAGGCGCTGCATGAAGGGTGAGAATTAATGTCCTTCAAATGAAAGTGAATCAATATGGTCGCCTGAGGGGGGAAAGGTGGAATGAGAAGGACCAGAGCGCACACACACACGCGCACACACACACACACACACACACACACACACACACACACACACACACACACACACACACACACACACACACACACACACACACACACACACACACACACACACACACACACACACACACACACACACACACACACACACACACACACACACACACACACACACACACACACACACACAACAGCACCACCTACAGGTTTGGAAGATATTTGGATTCAGTTAGTATGCCTAGGTCAAAAAGAATAATTCCAAGGGGGATATTACGTGTAAATTATAAGCCTCAAGGGAACTGGACTATTTTTGTTGTTATTGTTGTTATTATTATTATTGTTGTTGTTGTTACTACTACACGTTAAACCCAAATTAGTTAACACCTTCCACCACAAACCCCAACAAGATTACAGATTGTAACAGAACTAACACTTTATTTGTGTCAAAATTCCTTAGGAACATCCTTCAGCCTTCATGCGTACAAAATAATGTTGCTCAAAGGTCTCATGTTATTACAAAATCATCTGTCCTGTTGGCAGGCAAAGGGACTTAAATGCTCCCAATAAATAATTGGTAAAAGTCAAAAGGAATATAGCAGGGATACAAGATGGTCTTGAGGTCACAGTCATACCAACACACACACATACCACACACACTTCTGTCCATCACTTGCACTTGTAGGTGAGCTGTTTGCGGTGATAGTGGATCCACGCAGGGGCGCCAACAAGGCCGGTCAGGAAGCCAATCACAGCGCCCAGGCTACAGGAGACAGGCCACACCTACAGGATGAAAAAGACGATGAGTCTGATACTCCACTGGCACAACGCATGACTACCCACGACCCACCACAGAGGAGGAGATAAACCAACCACCAGACTACCAGTATGAGGTGTGAGGGTAAAGATCCCACAATAGAGACAAGCTAAAGACAGGATGTCAAGTCGTATGTGTGCATATGTGCACGTGAATGTTGTGTTTGTATGTGAGCTCTGACCTGCCACGGCCTGTCCCAGTCCAGGGGTATAGGGAAGGCTCCCACCCAGGCGCCTACCACTGTGCAGGCCACTGTGATCTGCAGAGAAGTCTCCCACACTGACATAGCTCTGCACCCAGAGACAGAGCAAAGGACAAACGTCTCAATTCTTCAGAGACATATGAGATAAATACATGAAAGACCGCTAAAAACAGAATGAGGGGAGGAGAGGGAGAACAGTGACAGACAGTGATGAAGAGATTGTGTTAAGTGTGTGTGTGTGTGTGTGTGTGTGTGTGTGTGTGTGTGTGTGTGTGTGTGTGTGTGTGTGTGTGTGTGAGATTTTACACTTACCCATGTTGACTGAACACTCATCAAGGCCTGGACATTGTGTTAAGTGTGTGTGTGTGTGTGTGTGTGTGTGTGTGTGTGTGTGTGTGTGTGTGTGTGTGTGTGTGTGTGTGTGTGTGTGTGAGAGATTTTAGTCTTACCCATGTCGACTGAACACTCGTATCCAGGCCTGGACATTGGGGCCCAGGACACAGAGGCACCTCAGTGTGGTTAGAGAGGTCAGCAGCACAGCGAGAGAGAACGTCTCCAGAGCAGTCCTAAAACATACAGTACATGAGAAGAAGTTAGAGGCTCACCGTACCAATCATATCTCTACCTACCTACCAGATTGGAGTGCTAGTTACACAAACATTTCTCAGAAGCAGAGCTGCAGCTGTGGGAGCAGAAATAATCTTATTGCTTGAGTTAATTGCCAGATGTACTCGGGCGGATGAAAAAGAGATATGGACGTCATATTCAAATCATGTTTGTCCTAAGATACAAACTACTTACACTATACTATTAAAGACATACTGTCAGTCACACAAATAAACTTTTTCTTTGCTGGTTTAGCAGTGAGACAGCTGTGAGACTGGACATTTTTATATTGTGCATGAAATACCCAACAACAAATACTCCTCCTTAACTCCCCCTTTCTTACATCTTCTCAACACCCCCCCCCCTCCCCTCTCTCTCTCTATCACACACACACACACACACACACACACACACACACACACACACACACACACACACACACACACACACAAACACACACAAAGAGCAACACCAGCTACTCACTCAATCAGCGGTGCTCCATAGAGAACCACCACAGTATGGTAGAACAGGCAGGACAGGAGGAAGTAGAGACAAGAGCGAACCAACCTAGACAGCTACAGAAACAGGGTGAGGAGGGGTGGGCGTAGAGGTAATGTGGTGGGGGGGGGGGGATCAGTGAGCAAGGTGGAAGTCTATGTATGAATGATGTTTTGTATGCCCCTGACAAATGGAATAGGCTGCAGGACTGCCTTATTAAGCTGGAGCGATTTGTCTCTTTGGAGCATGGATCTATTAGACTTTTAGGATTTTCTTTTAGAGGATACATTCTATGGGGACTGCACATGTTTTTCTCTTGTTGTATATTTGAAAATGTGATTTTATGTGATTTTATATTATTTTGTGTTTGTGTGTGTCTTTAAAATATAATGTTTGTTATGTGTCTTTTTTATGATGTTTTAATGAGCCTTGTTACACGGCTCTTATGCCTCCATGTAACATAAGGCCATGCTTTAATCAGGGTCTCAATTGAACAAGATGAGTGCTTGTCCTCCCAACTAAATTTTGTATTTAATTGAACCTTGGACGAGAAACTCATCAATTCCCAAAAATGTGTGAGCTAGTTGAAAGCAGATGGAAAGATTAAAAACTTGATATATTTCAAAGAGTTCAAGTTTTAAAATTACAACCTACCATTCGATTATGTATGTCTATGGGAAAACAAACACATAAATATCTAGCATTAGGCTACATCTTGAATACATTTCTTCCCATCTAATAAAAACCTTGTCGAGTAGAGAAATGGCAATACCTTATCATCATCATCAAGTATACAGTTAACCCACTGTTGCTAGCATACTAAACAATAATAATGGCTGACAGCCTCATTGCCACAAGGCATCATTGTCGTTATTGTGCACGTTTTAGTTCAGCCCGTACACTACCTTGTAGCCGAGTGTGTGTTTCTTGGTGGGCGGAGTGATACCGAGCAGCCAGAAGACGGCGATATTGACCACGGCCACTGCTCCGGACACCGCGTAGAGCCACAGCAGGTGCGTCCCGTACACGGAGAACCCCTGCAGGAGCACAGCGGGCAGCACGGTCGCCATGAACACCGAGGAGGCGATGATGGCATGCGAGGACGCCATGGCTCGGATCTCGTGGTCCCACATGGCGGCGGACGTGCCTAACGGCTTGACGAAACTATAACAAAATGTAGAAAGCCCTTAAAATGCTGCTTTAAATGCGAATGAATGGAGGGCATCAGCCACAGTCGACCTCTCTTCCGTAAACATGGAGCAACACCGAGGGCAGCGTAAATTTAGCTGCTGTAATATAGGTACCATATTCCGCTTTAACTTCACAATAAAAGTCACGTTAACCTAATTCTGTTAGGTCAGGATAATCAAAACATGTTGACACAGCCCCGGAAATTACATTATGGCTTATTGTCGCTAACTGAAGGTCAACAAAGCACACAGGTGTCATGCCGAGTTTTGCACCCCCGCCGAGAATTGCACCCCCACCATATTTTGGGGCTGTTTTAACTTTAAAACAGGGATGCAAATCTCGGCAGGGCGGCAGGCCAGGTACAAGCAGATTTGCACCCCCTCCATAAAGCCAGGAGAGATCCCCAGGTCTCGATGTCATCTGTACCCGGATTTTAAGCACCAAAGTCGGCTTCCAGAAGAGAGCCTCAGCCAAAAGCATGGAAGTCACCTCCACCTCCACGCGGATCTAATGCATCAAAGTCGGTCTCCATGAGCCAGGACAGACCCCCTGGCTTGGAGATCACGTCTACCCAGACAATTATATCATCATCATTTAAACAGTTACGTTTCCGTATAAATCATTACAATATGCTCCCGGAAGGTGGGGATGCAATTCTCGGCATGACACGTGTGCTTTGTTGACCTTCAGTTAGCGACAATAAGCCATAATGTAATTTCCGGTTTACGCTCCAAAAACCGGAACTGCGGTGACGGACTGTGCTGTCCGCCAATGAGAATTGAGATTTTCAGGATTTTGACCAATCAATTTCCTACTCATAGGAAGCGGAAGATGGAAAACGTACAGGAAGAATTTAACTGTAAACTGAATTTAGAAAACTACCAAATTACAGTAGGTGGCGGTATGCACCTTAATAGTTGGATTGCAATCTGCCAATAAACACAGAAGAAGAAGAACGTACCGGAAGTTTACAAACGACAAGTGGCTAGCGTTGACAACAACAATTACAAGGCCCCATTTACAACCAACGAAGAGAAACTATGGTTTGCGAAAAGTGTAAGAATGACTCTTATGTAGATGCTTTTCAATTACTAAACTTAACTTGCGTTTCTGCCGTTAGCGAAGGCTGGCGAGCCTCCTAGCTAGTGTAATGGCTAGTAAGTTAGCAATGCAGATGTGACTGACATTCTCCCGTCAGACTGGCAGTACCGTTACATTTTGTTCTATGAATCGTAACTAGCCCATACAAACGTTCATAACGCTGAGTTATATCAATAGGTCTTGATATCCTGTCCTTCTCTCCCCTAACGTTATAACTTTTATTCTTTTTTCAGGCGAGAAGAAGCTCGGTAAAGTCATCACCCCTGACACCTGGAAAGATGGCGCACGGAATACGACAGGTAAATTGAGGACGTAGACGTGGTTTCACATCCTCCAGACTATATTTAGTTAATGCCATTGTCAGCAGGGCATTAAAAAAAACAATAAACCAATATTATGATTCAAAAGTCTTGATACATTGATCGTGTTCAGCATCGAGCATCCATAACTTACCAATTGCTCATATTTTGTTAAACTTTGCTCAAGCATGCGTCAAGACCAGAGGCCAATAGCTACTATTCCACCCAAGTGTGCATGTAGCGTTACAGTACATGCATCAGGTCATTTTATGACTGGTATATAACTTGCTTCAATTGTAAAGCAACCGGTTGCATATTGTACACCAGTGACAGCTTATTATACACGCTCATCATAATGCGACATAGCCGAATAACAAAAGACAACCCTACCTAAGACATGAGGAATTTCGGATTATATGACATGTAGTTCTTCCAAACTAACAGCAGCACCAAGGAGCCATCTTCAATCAGGCTATAATATTGCACCACCACATACAGTATTCAGCATTTTGAAAAGTTTCTGGTCCTCCCTACATGTCACCCCACAGAAAGAATGGTCTGTTCTTTCTCCTCTTTTTGTGAACTGAGTTCAAACATATAACACTTATTTACTATTTCAGATTCCCCTTTTATGTCTGCCACATTGTAATGTAACCTGGGTGATGATGTCTAATGGTGTGCTTCTGCTTTCAACCAGAGAGTGGCGGGCGTAAACTTAATGAGAACAAGATGCTGACTTCCAAGAAGGCCAGGTGAGGAGAAGGAATGGCAATTAGCCTATTTCACAATTCACATGCAGCCATTTTGTGTTGAAAAGGTAGGAAGTAAAGCAGGTGCAAGCAAGACATTGATTAGAGCCCTGGACATTAAAGCTTCCAGTTGGCTGCTGCCTGCTTAAATGTCCGGGGCTCTAATCAATGTCTTGCTTGAACCTGCTTTACTTCCTACCTTTTCTACACAAAATGGCTGATTTGGCTGCATGTGAAATAGGCGTATAGACTGAGACAGTGTGGGCCTAACTTATGATCCCAGGGGTGTGACTCCTCCCTTTTGGGGGGGGTTATGGGGTATAACCTTCTGTGATTGTTAATAGTTCACCCAAAAATATAATTAAATCATTATCTATTCAGCCCTATGTCAACTGAAACTCAATTGAAGTTCATAAGATCACCAAACACAGAGTAACGTAGCTGTTTAACTGTTTTGCAGCCAATCGATAGCAATGTGTATAAACTTTGTTCAGACTGCAGGAAGATCGGATTTGACTGGATGATGATGTCATTTTCAAATGCTGTGTTAACTTCTGCTTTCAATGAGGCAGGACAAAAGCAGACTGCAGGTAAATCAGATATTTAGTTGTGACTGTCCTCCTCACTGTTATTTAGTGAGCATCGGGTTTGTGTATTCGGGCAGATTTCAGGCAGATTTGTGTGTTCTCAAATCCAATGATTCATTTGATCCTATTATTTACGACTAGGCATCTCGCGCTCTACGCACGTTCGATTCCTAGGCTCGCCCGCTGCGCGGGCTCGCCTGTCCTGCAGCTCCCATTCGCAGCTCGGCCACTGTGCGCCCTTGCCCGCTGCTCAGCTGCTGTGTGGCCTTGCCTGCCCTATTCATAGCTTTCAAGGGCCATTACGTGCTGCCGGGAACGCCCACCTGGCGGTCAAAAAAAAACTTGTTCATTCCGTTGCCTGCGAGTCGACTCACGCTGTTTGTTCAGCCAAAGTGCCGCATAGCCTACCTGTTGTGCTATCGGTTGCACTAAACCGACGAGGAGACACGCCTGGCTTGTGCTTTTACAGAATGCCGTAGGAGAAAGAAAACTCAGACAGGAGGAGGTTGTGGATTTGTGCGATTAGACGTGGTTCAGTCGCTGGGGAGGGCAAATGGCTACCATCAAAGTACACACGTCTTTGCGGCCAACATTTCATCAAAGGTAAGCTCAAGTAACGTTAACGGGGTATTTTAATCATTATTGTAACGTTACTTGAGCTTACCTTTGAGGAAATGTTGGCCGCAAAGACGTGTGTACAAACGGCTGAACAAACACTGCGTGAGAAACTAGTCGACTTGGCTGGCAGCGAATGAACAAGTTTGTTTTTTGACCGCCAGGTGGGCGTTCCCGGCAGCACGTAACGCCCCTTGAAAGCTATGAATTGGCACACGCACAATGTCTTCCTCTCTCTCTCCCAGTCTCTCTCCCCCTCTCTCTCTCCCTCAGTCTCACCTCTCTCTCCCTCACTCGTCTCTCTCTCCCTCAGTCCCTCTCGTGAGCCTCAGACTGATGACATAATCACTGATGACATCACTCATGACATCATCACTGATGACATCATCACTGAATTTATGACATCACTGATGATGTCATCAGTGACATCATCACTGAACTATAGCCTTGTGTGAGTGAATTTATGGCATCACTGATGATGTCATCAGTGGGACAGACAGAACCCTAGCTCCCTTTTATATACTTATATTATGATGATGATATACACCGCTCTTACTGATGACTCTGCTATTACTGTAGGGCAGTGGTTCCAAACCTTAGGGTCGCGACCCTAAGTGGAGTCGCCTGAAATTCAAATTGGGTCGCCTGAAATTTCTTTAAAAAAAAACACCACACACAATTTAAAACTAGCGAAGATGGTTAGGGTCACTTGTGTTTTGTTTGTTTATTTTAGTTCCGAGTGAAAGTGATAATCTCTAAGATTTCAGTTTTGTTCTCTTGGGTGACACCTATGGTGATGAGTGGTAATTACAGGTGAGATCCAAACAGTGTCAATGAGCTCACTATCAGACTAGTGACTTTTTTTATGAAAATGTTTGAGATTATAACTTTAAATCAGGATTCTGAGAATAAATGCGGAATTCTGAAAATAAAGTCAGAATTTTGAGATTAAAGCCAGAATTCTCTGATTAAAGTCAGAATTCTGAGGGAAAAAAGAAGCATACATCTGACATCACTGACGATGTCACTGATGATATTATCGACAGTGTACCGGAATTTGAATGTCTAGGGTCCCTAGATTTGTGTGACGTCAAAATCGGGTCATGACGGTTGGCAACCCCTGCTGTCGGGTGACTGTTGGTGTGTTGTAGAATAAAGCATTGTCACTGATATTTCATGCTGTTTTTGGAGATGTAAAAAGATGGCCACATTAACTTCAGTAGTTTGGAAGAGGGGTGAGATGGAACAACTGGGGCTGAATCAGTGCATGTGTGGTGGTCCTACGAACTTCAGTGACGCTTCAGTTGACATGTGGATTAGGGCTGGGTTAAAAAAATCGATTCTCCGATTTTTAATCGATTTTCATTTTAATCCTCGATTATCGATTCATATGTCCAGAGATCGATTTTTTTTTTTTTTAATAAACAGGCTAAAATATTATGCTGTGTGTGGTAGTTGAAACATAGTTTCAAGTTGACGTTTAATTATGTTTGTAGTTGAAACAAAAACAAATACTGTAGGCTACATGAATGGAAATGTTTGATCATTATTAATATCTACTTTTAGAAATTATATAGGCTGAAATCAAATCACTGTGCATAATTGTGAAAGTGTCTTTATTGACAGATGAAAAGGCTGTTATTTACCCTTTGTCACCACCTGGTGAGTAAATATATGTCTAACTAAAACCATTAAAATTGACAACAGGTCTGCAACTTTTTTTCCCCATGTATCTACTTGGCTGGTTGGGAACCCCTGTGTTACATAACTGGACAGTCATGTAATTCAGGGTACAGCTCAAAAACCACGTTTTGGTATCACTAACCAAATCAATATTGAAAATTGATCGAATCGGAATCGAATCGAATCGAATCGAAATTAATCGATTCGCAACCTTGTGAATCGGAATCGAATCGATTCTTGAAATTTGAACCAATACCCAGCTCTAATGTGGATGAGATAATGCATTTTAATTCTGGGCTGAACTATTACTTTAATTTACCTTTTTGAGATTCAGTCCAACCCCCTGCTTCCTGTCATTTTATGGTTTGTTTTGATCACATCCTCTGTGTGTGTGTGTGTGTGTGTGTGTGTGTGTGTGTGTGTGTGTGTGTGTGTGTGCACGTGCGTCTCTCCCTCTCTCTCTCCCTCCCTCTCTCTCTCTCTCAGGTTTGACCCTTACAGCAAGACTGGCTTTGCTACCTGCCGGATCTGTAAGAGCTCAGTTCATCAGTCAGGATCACATTACTGTCAGGGCTGCGCATACAAGAAAGGTGGGAAAGCTCTCACACTGCACTACATTCATCAATCAAGTATTGACTAAGACCATTCATTTATCTTACTGGACAAAAAGTATCGTTTTGCCCTCTATTAGAATGATGTAACATCTTTGTTTGTGTGGAAGAAGGCAGGAAATGCCATTGAGCTTCAAACACAGGCTCCAGTTCATAATGTACATTAAAGGTCTTACATGTGTAGGTTTCAAGCTACAACATTGTGTGTACATTGAAAGAACTGAAAGACCTGCTCTAAGCATTAATCTGCACCTGCCAGTATTGATTGACAGTGTGACCTGTCTCCTGTTCCCCCCCCTTATTTTTGTTTACCTGTTTTCGTTCTTGTTTTTTCTTCTCTGTATCTTTTCAGGAATCTGTGCAATGTGTGGGAGGAAGGTTTTGGACACCAAGAACTACAAACAGACATCAGTGTGACAGTGTTCTGAGCAGAGATGGGAGTGACTGTGTGAGAGGGATGAATGCAGAGAGGGAGGAAGGGGGTGGCGACATCTTGGTCATCCTGTCACGTTTTCACTATTCCGCAGTTGACAGAGTGATAGTCAGCTATAACTCTTAACTGTTTATACTTCCAAGCTCTGAGTGTGTGTCATGTGTAGGGCTGCACAATTGATTGAAATTGAATCCAAATCGCAATATGGACTACCAGTGGCGTGCACAGACACTTTGGGGCAGGTGCTCAAGTGGGGGGTGGGGGGCAGTTAATTATTTAATTTATTTATAAAAAATAAAGTTACATACAGTCAGCCCAGATTAACACAGTGTGGTGCCCGAGCGCTAAGGGTGACCACACTTGAAGTGCTCCCCTCTACTTTACACGTTAAAAACATGAAATTTAATATGGCAATAAAGAGGACAGCTTTGCATGAACATATTGCAAAAGTAAAAGGGGAGACAATTTTCCAAAGGCCCCCTCATAACCGATTAAGCATGCGTCGTATAGAGTAGAGTACAATATGATCTGAACAGACTTCACTCCATCTGTAAACATTATTTAACTTACAGGATGTTTGCTTGAGCATACATCCTGCAGGATTGCCTGTATACATGTCATTTATGTGAGAAAAATGTCCTAGATATATTAGCTTATTACAAACCCCAAGAGAAAATTATGTTGTCGATATTTTAGTGTTTGAACTGCATAACTGTAACACTTTGAGCCTAGCTGCTCACTTTCTCTCACCATTGTTCACAGTCTGTCATTATCTCAACACACATACTACAGAAAAATGTAAGACACAATGTACTCACTTTTTTCTTTTTTCCCATTTTATACAGTGAGATCCAATTTCGAAAAATGGTCTCACTACATTGAAATGGTTATTATGGGGACTAACATCATCACACAGGAATACAATTGGGCTCATTGAATCCACAAGAGTCTCAGCTTTCCAGTCAGACCCAAATGGCCATGGCAGTTATTGAACCCTTCCTGACTTCCAGCCTTAGGTCTTCTAGTTTAATATTATAGCAGACACTTCACTCTAGCTTTATAAATGAGCCTGCGAGAGCCTCTTAACACGTTGAGTGCCAGAGCCGAGATATCTCGTCTTACATAATCCAACGCTTGAGTGCCAGAGCCGAGATATCTCGTCTTACATAAACATTTTTTTTTTTTGACGGTGGGACATCAATCAACAACTTTTACGTCTTCTAGATCACTATTGGAGCAAGAGAATGTGTATAATCTATTTTACCGACCACTAAGTGGCGACAGTGCTCTCCTGACTAGAGGAAGGCAAGCATTTTTTTAACTTGTCACGCCATTCTCACCCCAGCCATTCTCATGAAAATGGATGGGGGAAAACGCTTTCGTTTTCGCGCTGATTGCTGGCGATGCGGGATTGCAAATTTACATAATAGATTACAGGTGGAACACACTTTGAAACACGCAGCATAAATATGACCAGAATCGCAAAAGCTTCTCTCAACCAAAACTCCAAGAAGCGAGCGAGTCCATCCCGACTTCCTCAAACAGCGGCCGCGCAGCCACAGGCACAGGACAGCAGCAAAGCACTGAGACTGGTGACAAGCTTGTGACGGCCGCTGCAGCCAAGAAGAACGCCCACGGAGGGAGGAGTTGAAGCAACTCTCCCTCTCGCTCTCTCCCTCTCTCTCTCTCCTCTCTCTCTCTCTCTCTCTCTCTCTCTCTCTCGAGAGAGAGAGAGAGAGAGAGAGAGAGAGAGAGAGAGCGCACAGAGTGGGAGACAAGGGCACCCATAATCACAGGCACGTGAGGTGGTTCTAAAAATCCATTTATCTCCAAACTCTCTGAAAATCTCTGAAACCATGCTGTACTCAACGGCTAATATCTACATAACTACTAACTCTGCAAACTAACTCTTTTAGACAGAGAAAGCACACATTCTATTAGTTATTTTTAGATGATTGGTGTTCACGAATTCTTAACAGAAAATAATCCTCGGCTCTTGTAAAATGAGCCAGAATCCTCAAAAAAAAAACTGGCACAACTTACCTACAGGATTGAAAAAAT
Source organism: Poromitra crassiceps (assembly GCF_964638095.1). Taxonomy (NCBI): domain Eukaryota; kingdom Metazoa; phylum Chordata; class Actinopteri; order Beryciformes; family Melamphaidae; genus Poromitra; species Poromitra crassiceps. Next base: position 22,560,010 of record NC_139626.1, read on the forward strand.
GGCTGGCACTCAATGTGTTAAGGACAATATAATATCGGCCACGGAAGTGTTGCAAAAAGGGCACTTGTCAGTCAAATGCCAAAAGGGCAGGTGCTTGGGCACCACCTGGTGTGTATCTGTGCACGTCCCTGTGTGTGGACTACTGCAACTTTCATATTGCAAGGATGATATTTGTTAAAGGAGAAATGTGTGTCAAAATACACTTTTAATTTAAATATTGTCTGCAGAGTTGTCCTGGCTACACATCATATTCTACAGACTTAAGAAAACATCTTTGTTTGTACAGCTCCCTGCAAAAACCACACCATTTTAATATGTTTTTCAGTTAAAATTAGAATAATGATGTAAAAATGATCAAATCATAGCAATTGCAATATCAGTCGCAATTAGATATTTTTTCAATATCGTGCAGCCCTAGTCCAGGTTTTGTCTTTGAGATTCATGTGGAGATAGCCTTGGCCTTATTATAATAGAGCGACTGCTCTTAGCTTTATAGTGGCAATACACAGGCAAGCACTGTTGTCTTCAGTTACAGCACCAGTTGTCACCTGTTTCTCAAGCCAAGGCTACTTGGTTCAGTCGAAAATTTAGACTCAGTACCTGTACTTATAACAGGAGTTTTTGCTTCTTTTTTTAAAATCATATTCCATGTTATTTATCAAGTGTTGTATTTTATTTGAGTGGATTAAAGCATTCAACATGACGACATTTGATAGTCTTTATTTTCCCTTGTGCCTTGAGGTATAAAATGTATAATTTTAGGCCATTACATACAATGCATACATATTCATCACATTGCCTGTTATAAGTTATAAACTCAATATCATGTTGTGTAACGTCAGGTGTCATCTCCAGTTGTTGGGGTCAGAGGTCATAGTTCACAGGCTTTCTGAGATGGCAACAAGCTCCTTTGACATTTAAAGGCCTTGCTCTCCCTGAGGCCTTTAGCTACATGTGCGCATATCCGTTTTATGTCTGATTAGTGATATATGCTGTGTTGTACCAGGGCTCGATAATAACATTAGCCTCTATCTAATAACCAGCTAATAGTGGTACTGTAGCTTCTGACTGTAGCAAATGAGTCATAGTTTAAGCTACTGGGACTGCTCTCCAACCTGTGTTCAATAATGGCCTGGCTGATGAAATTCTGGTTGATGAGTAAGTTAATCGGCTGCCCTCAGGCTCCAGTGATTCTTTGTAGCAGGGGGATTCAGGGACATATTATCTAATCGTATATGGCCAGACCCTCACTGCTCGTCACTTTGATCATATCAGATAATCCCATTGCTGCAAAATAATGTTGAGGATCAACATTGTCTGGTTCACATTATCACCTCACTATGCACAAAACGCATGTATATTCTGTTTAATTTATATAACTGATAGGACAAAGAAACCAACAAAAAGTTCACATTTATATCATTTTATTTAGGTAGAGAACTTACAAAGGACACTACAATAGTGATTGATAAAACAAAATAATCTATACAGTATAGCCAACTGTTCCACTTATCATAGGCGAACCCAGCTAAATTACTAATATTAACTACATATTTATTTTTTAAATCTGTGACAGTACAAATATTTACAGGTATCTAACTCATGAAAAATGGGTGATAACGTATTTAAGTCTGTGCTTACTCTTGTTAGTAGTTGTATGCCTACAGTATAAACGAATGAATTTTCCAACAAAACAAATTTGGAAATGGAAAGCTTAAAGTATTGCAATATTAGAACATTGCACTCACATTTCATATTAAACACTATTGCAATGCCAAATAAGACTGTAAAAATGTCTTGCAGAGGCTAGTTAAAGGCACTATCGGTTGGAGTCTACCATTCTCGATTTTGTTTGCAGAGATTTCAACTCGGACTGCAGTAACATGATTCTTGGCACCAAAAAACATTGGAAAAAGTAACAGTTATAAAAATACCAATGTGTGTGTGAGACCCACATTGCTTCTCCTGCTTCATTGTAGGATTCGGATTCAAGATTCGGATGCAAAGTTCATTCATTCACACATACACGATTTCATATATATATACATACATTTATATATATATATACATACACACACATATATAATTAATTTTATTTGTGTGTGTGCTAGAACTAATGCTAGGTGCAGATACACGGGCAGCATAGAGATGCTGTACAGAGGCTCAGCAGTGTGGCGCATTAGCCTATTTCACATCCCACCCAAATCACCCATTTTGTGTCTAAAAGGCAGGAAGACAAGCACAACACTAATGAGGGTTTCCAACTTCCAATCCATTTAGGTGTTCCAGTGCCGGGGCTCTAATAAATGTCTTGCTTGCACATACAGTATTTTACTTCCTGCCTTTTAGACACAAAATGGGTGATTTGTGTGGGATGTGAAATAAGCTAATGGCGATTGTTAGGCATGTTTCGAAAGAGCGAAGAACTCCTCCCGGGTTTTGGGGTCTTCTTTGTAAACCCCCAACATGGCGCTGGTCACTGTACGGCTGTTCATCTTCTGGACACCACGCATCACCATGCACATGTGCCTGCAACACACACGGGTTCTTTCAACATGGCTTTGACTGTCACATTCCATGTGCACAAGACATTTTAGAACTCCATATAATTAATATTTTTTTATCAAGGTTTATTGTTTTTTAGGCACTACTACTGGGCTGCCAATGTTTTGGCGGCAAGGGACCCCTGGCAACCTACAGTAACTCCCGGGGGCCCCCTGTGGCTGAAAATGGAAGCCAGCCCTATTGCCAACTCCTCTCTGCCAACCATGTTATTTTCTAAGCTAGAGAGGCCTGGGACATTACAAAATGTAGGTTTTGTTATGAAAAGTTCCGTCAGAATTCTAAACCAAGTTAGGAGAGTTCTGAGTCTACTAGATGTTTCTGTCCACACACCAATTTGTTTCAATCACTCTTTTTTTGCCTCCATGGTCAGTCAAGAACTACCATACCATACCCCGCTTTCTCCCCAATTGTACTTTGTCATATTCCCGGTCCCGGTCGTTGCTCCACCTCCTCTGCCGATCTGGGTTCTCGGTTGTAGACTAGCACATGCTTCCTCCGATACATGTGCAGTCACCCGCCGCTTCTTTTCAACTGACAGCGAGGAGTTTCTCCGGCAGGATGTAGCATGTGGGAAGATCACACTGTTTTAACCCAGTCCCCCCCCCCCCCCCCCCCTTCCCCCAGTCCCCCCCAAACAGGCGCCCCGACCGACCAGATGAGGGACTAGCCACTAGCACAGCGACCAGGACACATACTCTTAAGCCGGCTTCCCACCCACAGACACGGCCAATTGTGCCTGTATGGACGCCCAAACCAAGCTGGAGGTGTAACAGGGGCTCGAACCTGCGACCCTTGTGTTAGTAGGCAGGACTGCTCCATATTTTGATACTCTATTTTTGTTCTGGTGGTATGTGTGTGTGGGTGCACTCACGCTGCCTCGATAACCACAGCCACGCCCCTTGGCTGCAGAGCCTCTGATATTGCCGTAGCGATCTGTTTGGTTAGACGCTCTTGCACTGAGGGGGCAAACAAAGAATTTATTGGACTTGTGCAAAAATGTCACAAGTCAGAGATAACATGAGTTTGTTCTATTTCCTGGATAAAATATTTGAAGAAAAGTTCTATGAGGTCATTATTATTCCCTTATGTCCAAAAGTAATACCCACATGACTCCTACCTGTATAGTGTACAATAGAGGGTGACACGGGAGTGGGTTTTCACTCCCGTCCCATTCCACTCCCACAGAAATATTCTCATCCCGTCCCACTCCCGGGCCAGGGTAAAAAAAATAATCCTGTCCCGTCCCACTCCCGGTAGAATGACTCCCGCCCCATCCCGCTCCACAGTGGGGTTAGTCTTTAGGCCAGTGATACTCAACTTGCAGCCCGGGGGCCATATGTGGCCCGCGATAGGGTGCCGAGTGGCCCCCCCAACTATTTTCTAATTCACAATGAAAACTAACGTTAAATAAACTTTGACTGAGCTCCAGCTAAATTGTCAAATATTGCCACCTGCTCGTCACTCAGGCACTCATATGTACTTAAAGGATAATTTCGTTTTTTTTCAACCTGGACCCTATTTTCCACACTGTATGTATCCCTGGTATCCCTGCTTTAGGCAATGCAATGATTTTGATTTGATGTTCTCCCTATCCTTTTCTTAGTTTACTTTGTGTTCTACTGCAGGTTTCATTCAAGCCTTCCAAAAAAACAATAATAAAAAAGCATATAGGCTATAAAAAAAACTGGTCGATTGTTGTCATGATTCCCGCTCCCGTTGACTTTTTCCCCCCGTCCCAATCCCGTGATGAACAATGAAATGATTCCCATCCCACGGGAATCCCGAAAAAATGTCAGCCTCTAGTGTCCAGTTCATCTATTAAAATATGTCCCTCTAGTGTCCAGTTCATCTATTAAAATATGTCCCTCTAGTGTCCAGTTCATCTATTAAAATATGTCCCTCTAGTGTCCAGTTCATCTATTAAAATATGTCCCTCTAGTGTTCAGTTCATCTATTAAAATATGTCCCTCTAGTGTCCAGTTCATCTATTAAAATATGTCCCTTACCTTGAAGCCTTCGGCTGAAGATCTCTACAATCCTGCAGAGACAGAAACGCATGCAAGCAAGGGGTAAAGGACTGATTATATATCGTCTGTCATAATGATTAATCATTTGATAAACACAGTCAGGCATCAGCCCCTGACCCCAGGCCTGTATTCTACCATCCCACATTTTAGGCCCTTTCATCTGTGAATCATTCACTCTGTAGAATTCTCTGAATCTACTGTGTACACTGGCATTCATTTGCCTTTTTTATGTTGTTTATCGTAGGCAAAACAAATATACCGGTATATACACTGGTGTGATCTCTGAAACACAATAAAGTGTGTCTCTCAGTCTGGGTTTGTATACTTGGAGATTGCCTGATATTGAAAGGCTAGAGAGAATGAGGAGAGGAAGAGAAGGAGACAGACAGAGAGGCTGTGATAATACTGGAGAGATTCCCACAGTTCTGAAGGGATTTTCTCATGGCCAGGGTTACACACACACACACACACACACACACACACACACACACACACACACACACACACACACACACACACACACACACACACACACACACACACACACACACACACACACACACACACACACACACACACACATAGGGTTCTGTCTGTGAGTGTGCTTGATGAGGGGACTACATATTGGCCACAGGGCTTAGAGTATAAGCCTGCAGGTCAAAGCACTGAGATAACAGAAGAACGCAGCCACCCGGCACTAACACCAGAAACATATAGCCATACACAGGGCCGTGGCCGGCTTCAAAGTGACTGTGCGTGTGTGTGTGTGTGTGTGTGTGTGTGTGTGTGTGTGTGTGTGTGTGTGTGTGTGTGAGAGTGAGAGAGAGAGAGCACAAGGGAGTGAGTTATACCTTGCCAGCTTGCTCAGTCCAACTACTTTCTTGTTTGGTAGATACCCAATATGAACCTGGAGATAATGTAGACAACCAGTTAGCTCACATAATCAGAGGAGAGGCTATCAAACCCGCGCAGGCACACACATACACACACACACACACACACACACACACACACACACACACACACACACACACACACACACACACACACACACACACACACACACACTTACCTTGCCAAAAAATGGCACCAGGTGATGTTCACACAGTGAAAACATGTCTATATCCTTGACAATCACCATCTCATCATGGTCTTCATCAAATATGGCATCATTCAGGATGTCTAGGGGCACACAGTTTTATAAACATCATATGATGAACAAAGTTGTTTTGGGCATTATAATGAATGATTAAGGAATAGGCCTAGTAGTGGTTTATCAATCAAGGGGTGATTAGAATCAGAATGTACAACATACCACTGTAATAGCTACTGTATAGTCTATTCATATAAATGTAGTAAATGTATAAACGCCAATAGTTTATACAGTAGTGACTTTGTACAGTAGTATTCATCTGCGATTATTTCACTAGGCCTATATATTTTAAGAGTTCATTTGCAAAAACAGGCATCTCCGTTTGTATTTTTCATCCCTTTATATTATACATTGATGTATTTATATTGTAATTATTTTATGTGTTGTATATTCTTATCAATCACAATTAAAACATCTGGTAATTCTCAGATAAATCACCTCAATGTTTTGTATGTGCACTCCAGGGAGTATCAAACCGGTGGTTTACTCATTTTAAGAATGGCATTTACCTGTTGTTGTTTTTTGCAAATGAATTCTTCATTTGTATAGTAGTAGTATATCTTAGTAAAAGAAATGTCCTTGGTATAGCTCTTTTTCCAAATGAACCAATTAATCACATTCCTTCTAAAGCTGTTAAGCCGAGAGGTTGATCTATTTAAGCATGCGTATAAACATTAACAGTATTTAGGCTATTCGTTAATTAATTACATAAGGGAGAGAGGTGGGGAGATAGAGTACGGCAGTACTGATAGCGTAGCGTAGCCTGCCTAATTAACAAAAGTATTAACTGCCTGGCCATCACCCAACTCTCACTATCAGAGCACGGTTTACTTACCATAAACAGTCTCGTCGTAGCCCTTGGTGAGGAACTGCATGGCTTTGGCGGCGCGCAGCGGCGTGCGCAGCAGCCCCTGCCGGTCGGTGTCCTCGCCAAGCTCGTGCAGGATGCTGGTGTAAGCAGCCTGCAGCGCCGGTAACCGGGACGAGTCCTCCTCTGCTTTACGGGACGTCTCGTGCGCCTTGCGGTGCTGCTGGGCGGACTTCTCCAGTAGAGTCTCGAGGCTGAGCTCGCTGAAGCCGTTGTTGCAGCGGAAGTCCGCCACGACGCTGCTCACCTTCCCGGTGCAGTGCTGGCCGTTCATGTCAAAGCGCTTTTTCAGATTCAATGGAGTGGATGAGAGAGTGGAATTGTCAATTGTGCTGTGTCTCGCTACTACTAATCAGCAGGTGTTTATATAGGCCGCCCCGCTGCCGCGGGCGCATCGGTCGCGGATTCGTCTAGAAGGTCTCGCCCACGTAAAAACATTTCGTTTCGTCACCATGACGTTGCAAAAAGCACTGTGCTCCTCATCGTGACGTAAGCATAACAACAACATTCACTTCCGGGTAGACAGCTGGCCCCTGTCAAATTTGTTGTCAAACTGTTAAACTCTGTTGTCATTTTCGGGAGTAACGGTAACGTTTAAAGATAATATCTTGGCGTAGCTAAAGATGGTTGTCTGACCTATTCTTAAACTGTTTGTTTTATGTAGCCTACTGTGTTAGCGTCTTTGATAAACAAAATCTATCCATCTATCTGACTTACCTGACACTGCCAGACGGGGGCGGTATTGCGTTCACTAACCACGCAATACCGCCCACACTCTGGGAACACGCTGCCTTCCAGACAACTGGGACCTTCGGATTTTCTGGCCTCCTATTAGGAAAAGTGCGCTGGAACGGCACTCAAAGTGGCAGCTCCCACTTGAAAACTGGGAGAAAAAAATCTACCCCCACTAGGCTGGGAACCAGTTGTCTGACGTCACACAACAATGGCCGCAACATGGAGTATGTAGTCCAAAGTATTAAGTGCCTAAATAAAATGTATAATAGAGTCTGTTACATTATGTGTCATTGCTGCTCCTCATTTTCATTTAAATATGTAAGGAGGGTGCTCTGCTCGTTGTTAAGCTGTCTTGCTATTTGCCAAACAAAAATCAGTTTGTCGTGGTCCGCCATGTTTCTTGGTTGCATTTTGCCTTTGTGCTCTGGAATGCTTTGAAGGTGGGGGGTGGGACTTTTCCACTGGGAAACACCCACGTCCCAGGTGTCTGGAAGGCAGCACCTCGCGTCACCAGGCTCTTCTCGGCGAGAAAGAGCCTGGCTCCCGCCCACAATTGATTTTGTCACCCTACTGGTTCCAGCCTAGAGCCCGCCCTAGACCGGATGGCAGCGTTTCTAGCTCGTCAACTTTCACGTTAACTTGACAATTTGACCCAAGTATCAGAATCCTCTTTCACCGTTTTGACCGGTGTGTCAGGCGGTGGTGGCAGAGATGCGATATTGCATGAACGTTTTGTTTTATGTAACGCTAGCTTTGTTTTGATCAGACTCTAGTTTAGGTAACATCACCGCGTCAAGCTAACGGCAACAAAGACGTTGTTAGGCGCATTGCCATCCGGTGTAATTCTGGGTCCGGGGTTTACGCCCCCATGACAAAAAGCGGGGTGGAAGGTGCCCAGACTAGGGAACACAGTGGCAACGTAGTTTCCTGTTTGGCCCCAGCCGTGGCGGGAGTTTACAACATGGCGGTGCAGCCGAAGCAGAACCTGTCTATGGACACTGCAGCCGAGCATGGCTTTCTGAACTTCTTTTTCTCCATGCCGGAGAAACCAGACAGTACTTTCAGAATATTCGACCGCAATGACTACTACACTGTGCACGGGAAGGACGCCGTCTGGGCGGCGAAGGAAGTTTTCAAGACGACTGGGGTCATTAAAAATCTGGGCGCAGGTAGCTAACCTCTGTAACGTTAGCACGCTGCTAACCAAAACAACTAATTAAGCAGGGCAGGCTAGGTAAACGTATCTGTCACTGGTGGCAAGCTAAGCTTACTTGTTAGCAAGGCAAGCTAAATGTGTGATTTGTTATTGTTGATGCATCCAGAGACGGGATCAGCTAAGGTAGCTAACAGTAACGTTACTCTCAGGGGTGTCAAACATGCGGCCCGGGGCCAGATCCGGCCCCCCAAAGGGTCAAATGCGGCCCAAAAGATGACTTTGCAAAGTGTGAAAATTGCACTGAGAAGTCCTTCAATCCAATGTGATGCACTTGTTAAGGCTAAGAGGTACAAGGTTTCAGGAGAAAGTTAAATAATAAGTCGCCTATTCATGTTATCTGTATCTAAGCTATTTTTATGAAGGTGCTATAGTAAGCTATTTTTATGAAGGTGCTATATAATTGATCAAAGTATAGGCGCAGCCTAACGCTCTGCTACAATCACTAAATAGTCAGCTATTTTCATTAATGCACAGGTGGGTAAACTATCCAAGGTGAGTAGTCTAACCAGAAATGACAACGTTTGGGTTTGCAGGTGGTGTAGGAAGTAGGACAGTCACAGTGCTTCTCAAAGTGGGGTCCGGGGACCCCCAGGAGTCCTTGAGGGGGTCCCCAGCAAAACGGGGAATCGAGTAATTTATTTTAACAAATTCCATCCATAAGTAACAATGTATTTGGTAATGGCTTTCATACACTTTATGTATGTGATAAAACATCTAAAGGCAACAATCTTATCGGATAGGCGACCATGGGACAAAGTTTTATCAATTTGGGGCTCTGTGGTCTAATTTGTGTGAGATGGGTCCTTGACATGGAAAAAGTTTGAGAACTACTGATGGGCTATGCTGACTTTAATTATGCGTGTTGTTCACCAGGGAGCCGCAAGCTGGAGGGTGTGGTCCTGAGCAAGATGAACTTTGAGGCCTTTGTGAGAGACCTGCTGCTGGTCAGGCAATACAGAGTAGAAGTGTACAAGAACCACAGCAAGAGCAGTAAAGAGCATGACTGGAAGATTGGGTACAAGGTAGGTAATATTGACTCTGTTGCTGACTAATAAGAATGTTTAAACTGTCTGTAGCATTCTCTGACCATTGTCTTAGGACAGGGGTTTTCAAAGTGTGGGAGAGTGAGCCTCCCCTCAGAGAACATATAAACAGCCCCCCCCCCCCACCACCACCACCACCACCCCCCAATTATTATTGTCATTATTACTATTATTGGTGGTGGGTTCCACTCAGGCTTAAAAATAACTTCCAAAAATGCTGTAATCATCTTATACTTTATATAGTATGGGGCGACAGGGCCTTCTCAGTTGCCGCACCCACCCTCTGGAACACTCTCCCCAGCCACATCCGTCAATCTCAGTCCATAACATCCTTCAAACAGGCCCTCAAGACCCACCTCTTCAACCTCGCCTTCTCCTCCTAACCTCACTCCACTCTACCTACTGTCCCCACCTTTCATGAATGTTTCCAAATTAAAGTATTTATTTCTGTGTTTTCTGTAAAGCGACTTTGAGTATTTAGAAAAGCGCTATATAAGATAAATGTATTATTATTATTATTATTATTATATACATTTAGGCTCAACGCGTTACAGTTATGCAGTGCAAACACTAAAATATTGACTTAACATAATTTTCTCTTGGGGTTATTTAGGTAAGGTAATATATATCTATGACATTTTCTCACAGAAATGACACATGATGATGACAAATATACAGGCAATGCAGCAGGATGCATTCGCCATTGTAAATAAGAATTTGTTCTTAATGACTTACCTGGTTAAATAAAATAAAATACATTTTACTTTAGCAATGTGTTCATGCAAAGCTGACATCTTTATTGCCATATTAAATTTCATGTTTTCAACGTGTAAAGTGGAGGGGAGCACTTCAAGTGTGGTCACCCTTGGCCCTCGGGCACCACACTGTTATTCTGGGCTGACTGTATAACTTTATTTTTTTATAAATAATTATGAGAGGGGTGCCCCCCCCCCCCCCATCCCCCACTTGAGCACCTGCCCCAAATTGTCTGCACGCCGCTGGTGATAAGATTGTCTGATTGCAGCATCTTTATAATTTATTCATTGTTGACAGCGGTCATATTCTCCATGATAGTAGCTCTACTGTAGGCAGAAGTTGCGAGGGTTTTGTTTCATTTTACTTTTTACCAAATTACTGGAGGCAAATTACCGCTCGTTAATGACACGTATCAGCTCTGCCTCACAGTCTTTGATTGACAGGTGATAGAAGCATGCTTGGCACAGGGAAATGTCCGTCAGAACCTTGTGAATACAGAGCCAGTTAAATGACAGAAATCTGTTCAGATTTGGGGATTCAAGAGCAGGCTAATTACTGAGAGGTCTGTTCAGAAGCACATTCTGGTTCACCTGGTGCTGTGGTACACGCCAACTCCCTTCCTCTGTCTCTGTCTCTCTCTCCCCCACACACACTCGCTGTCACCATTACGCAATGCCAAATACGCACACTGGTCCTGACCATAGACTGTATTTATTATTATTAAAAAAAAAAAGTAGGCTACACACATTCTTATGATTTCAGCAGTCTAAAAAAAATCTCTGGGAATTTATATTTTCCATCCCGGGAGACGAGTCTCCTGGCCAATCCGGGAGAGTTGGCAGAGCTATCTGGTCCGCTTGCTTTTTACCTGGTGTGAAACTGAACCAAACCAGCTGAAAAACTAAACAATGGATCATTTTTGCATTTGGTGTGTGAATCAAAGAACCGGACTAGGCTGGTCTGAAAACATCCTCAGTCTTCCATGACGAACTGTCTGTCCCTCTCATCCCCTCTGTCACTTCATCCAAACTCAGGCATCTCCAGGAAACTTGACTCAGTTTGAGGAGATTCTGTTTGGGAGTGGAGCTGGAGCCGAGGGCTGCGCTGGGGTTGTGGCTGTCCGGCTGGCTACAGGGGCTGACGGACAGCGCGTGGTGGCTGTGGGCTATGTGGACGCAGCCCAGAGGACCATGGGAGTGTGTGAGTTTCCAGATAACGAGATCTTTTCCAACCTGGAGTCCCTGCTCGTCCAAATCAGCCCCAAGGAGTGTCTCTTAGCCCAGGGGGATGGCAGTGACAGTGCTAAACTACGCGAGGTATGTGTGTGTCAGGGTCGTGATTATGAACAAAAAAAAAAAGCGATAGAAAGCAACAACTATGCCAAATTTGAAACAACCAAACAGTGTAATTATGATGTGTCTGTGTAGGTGGTGCAGCGTGGTGGCATGCTGGTCTCTGACAGGAAGAGAGCAGAGTTCAGCAGCAAGGACATGGTCCAGGATCTCAACAGACTGCTGAGGGCCAAGAAAGGACAGGCTGTGGCCAGCAACACGTTACCTGAGCTAGACAAACAGGTACATGTGACAATTCAAAGAAAAGTAAGATACACAATATACCACTCCTTACCAGAAACCGTATCACACACAATACTTCAATACTTACTACCAACGACAACACAGTACAGTTGGTAATTTGCTTTGTTTGTTTATTTATTTATTTTATCAAGTGCTGTTATCTTTGACACAAAGTGCTTGATTTAGTACTATAGATACAGGTTAGTTGTTTGTTTGACAAATGAAGGCATTTCAAATAGAGTGCCTTAGATAATTATCCATCCAGGTATAGGGATCCTTTTATTAGCCTATTGACAATATAAGACAATACAAGTATCCCCCCCAAAAAACACACACACACAAAAACACGGTGCTGTGTTCATGTGCTGTGCGACAACTGAAAAAGTTGGTAGCACCAGTGGAGAAGTTAAACGGGAAACATGCTACAGTGACAAAGCCCTCGTCGAATGTGCAGCTGGCGTGCAGCTCCCCGAAAAATGTGACTCGACGCAGCTGACGCGAACAACGGATAATGTAGATGGGCAGATAACAGGAGAGTGAACGCTATTACCAAGTATATGCGCACTAAAATCTCTCCATGGGCTAACTCTAGTCATTGAAATCATAGTGAAATCACACAATTTACTCATTTTGCTGGGGACTCCCCTGCGCTCCCCTCATCAAGCTGACGTTTGATTATATAGGTCTAGCTGCCATCGGCAAGGCTCCAAGTAAAGTCCAGGCTGACGTTGGAGCATGTTCCTCGCATTAATCTGGAACCCTGCGGGTAATAGATCCTCTCTTATGTCAAGGACCTCAGTCCTCTGCGTGTTCTCATCAGTTGACTCTCAGCTGCAGCCTGCTGTCTGTGGGCATTACATTACTGTTGCTGCTCTAGAAACACTTAGTTATATTTAAAATATAAAATACATTCTAATAATGTCCTGAATTTATTCTTTTTTCTAATAATATATATTTTTTAAAGCAATTATTTTGTAATGAAAACAAACCAATAAGAGTATCGATAAGTGAGGGATGCTAACAAGGTCTGCTGCACAACCTAGACACCAGTCCCCCCAAAATCACGCCAGCACCCATGATTACAGTAATATAAGCTCTCCCAAGAAGCAATATTCTGCCTAACATCCTTCCAAAGTAATATGGCCTGATTGACAATTATAATACCCTGTGTGTGTGTGTGTGTGTGTGTTTGTGTGTGTGTGTGTGTGTGTGTGTGTGTGTGTGTGTGTTCCCAGGTGGCTATGTCGTGCTTGGCTGCAGTGGTGCGCTTCCTGGAACTGCTCTCCGATGAGTCCAACTTCAACTCGTTCAGTCTGACCCCTCTGAACCTGGGTCAGTACATGAGGCTGGACAACGCGGCCGTGCTGGCACTTAACCTCTTCCAGGTCAGACCCAGCATCATATGATCTTACACCTACTCTCATCTTGTTTATTTATACAGTCATACGAATTCAACCTCCCTCGCTCTGGTTGGCAGGGTTCAGACATGGTTCTTGAAGTGCTTGGATTTTGAGGGGAGGGGGGGAGGAATCAAGTACTGGAATACCTTGAAAATTGCCCCTTGTTAACAAAGTGCTTGAAAAGTCCTTGGAATTCACATGAACCACATAACACTGTCTTCATTTTGGACCAAAGTTTTGTTCATCAAGTGATGATGATTAAATTGCTCAGAATCAGAACTCGCTCAGCTTTTTTCTTTTTTCCTCTTCTTCCCTGACGTGTCTCCGTCACTCCCCGTGCATACAGTAAAGCTGTCTCCACCTGATCATACAGTAAAGCTGTCTCCACCTGATCATACAGTAAAGCTGTCTCCACCTGATCATACAGTAAAGCTGTCTCCACCTGATCATACAGTAAAGCTGTCTCCACCTGATCATACAGTAAAGCTGTCTCCACCTGATCATACAGTAAAGCTGTCTCCACCTGATCATACAGTAAAGCTGTCTCCACCTGATCATACAGTAAAGCTGCCTCCACCTGATCATATAGTAAAGCTGTCTCCACCTGATCATACAGTAAAGCTGCCTCCACCTGATCATACAGTAAAGCTGCCTGCACCTGATCATACAGTAAAGCTGCCTGCACCTGATCATACAGTAAAGCTGTCTCCACCTGATCATACAGTAAAGCTGTCTCCACCTGATCATACAGTAAAGCTGTCTCCACCTGATCATACAGTAAAGCTGTCTCCACCTGATCATACAGTAAAGCTGTCTCCACCTGATCATACAGTAAAGCTGTCTCCACCTGATCATACAGTAAAGCTGTCTCCACCTGATCATACAGTAAAGCTGCCTGCACCTGATCATACAGTAAAGCTACCTCCACCTGATCATACAGTAAAGCTACCTCCACCTGATCATACAGTAAAGCTGTCTCCACCTGATCATACAGTAAAGCTGTCTCCACCTGATCATACAGTAAAGCTGTCTCCACCTGATCATACAGTAAAGCTGCCTCCACCTGATCATACAGTAAAGCTGTCTCCACCTGATCATACAGTAAAGCTACCTCCACCTGATCATACAGTAAAGCTGTCTCCACCTGATCATACAGTAAAGCTGCCTCCACCTGATCATACAGTAAAGCTGTCTCCACCTGATCATACAGTAAAGCTGCCTCCACCTGATCATACAGTAAAGCTGTCTCCACCTGATCATACAGTAAAGCTGCCTCCACCTGATCATACAGTAAAGCTGCCTCCACCTGATCATACAGTAAAGCTGCCTCCACCTGATCATACAGTAAAGCTGTCTCCACCTGATCATACAGTAAAGCTGTCTCCACCTGATCATACAGTAAAGCTGTCTCCACCTGATCATACAGTAAAGCTGCCTCCACCTGATCATACAGTAAAGCTGTCTCCACCTGATCATACAGTAAAGCTGTCTCCACCTGATCATATAGTAAAGCTGTCTCCACCTGATCATACAGTAAAGCTGTCTCCACCTGATCATATAGTAAAGCTGCCTCCACCTGATCATACAGTAAAGCTGTCTCCACCTGATCATATAGTAAAGCTGTCTCCACCTGATCATACAGTAAAGCTGCCTCCACCTGATCATACAGTAAAGCTGCCTCCACCACAGGTCAAAGTTGAAACAATTTGAACTTTGAGCGCAGCGCAAGGTGGCAAATTCGAGCGGTGCGCGACGCCAAGTGTAGTGCTGCCGCGTAGTTGGGAGGCACTGCTCTCCCCGTAGGAAAAGACAGCGGGCGCACAGCTGTTTTACCGCGGATCATGTGGACCTTCTTGCTGCTTGATGGTGCAGTGACTCTCATGTTACACTATGGCATGCAGCACACCTGCAGCATGCTGTGACATTTGTCATAGAACCTTTGGCTATAATAACTTCACACAAGGGCCAAACAACAACGATCGCTAAATGCAGCATCTTCAGTATCAAAGTAAAGGATGCTGGCTCGACCACATCAAACTTTACCAAACACCTGACAGGTCAGTCATGTGAAAGTTAACGTTGGCTGCTATGGACGGTTAGCAAACATGTTAGCAGATGATAAAGCAATCATTACAACTAGAAGAGACTTGAGAGTGAGACTTGGACTTTGAAAAAATGACTTGATAATCACTGTATACTCTTTGATAGTGTGCACATATCAAGTCCAATCTGTAATAGTCAGCATTTCACTCCCGCTCGCTTCTCACAGTCTTGCTCCTGTCTCCTCCTGCTCCTGTATCACACATGATTCAGCTGGATGTGAGAACAGACACCCAGTCTGGCCTGCTGTTTGCTACATTTAGCAGCACTCAAACTCAATATTTAACATTAACATTAGGCAAATCGTTTTTACCATCCAGCTCACAGGATTGATGTTCAGGGATATAAACTAGTTGCAAACTTTTATGTCTGCCCTGTCAACTTTTTCACTACCCATGACTTTGCATCCCTGGATGGCATTTATATTTAAAAATTAATAATTTGCTTTGCGTGAAGTACTTGAAAAAATACTTGAAACTTGAATTTCATCTTGTATTGTCTGTTTTATTTTTGTATTTATTTATTTGAGGGACAATGCACATTCATGAACGTTACTGTAAATGCACCAGTGTTAGCCAGATGGCTAATTGTCAAATGCTGTCCATTGGAACTCCAGTTAGAATTGCCAGTGACACACACTGACAGGAGTATTAACCCTAACATACATGTGCTTTGATGGTGGGAGGAAGCCGGAACACCCGGAGGAAACCCACACGAACACGGGGAGAACATGCAAACTCCACACAGAAAGGACCTGGAACGGACCGAGATTAGAACCAGGACCTTTGTGCTGTGAGGCAGCAGTGTTAACCACTGAGCCATAAGGGTATGCACCCTGGGTTGAGTTTAATTCTGACACATGCTGTTCCGATTGTGTCCTCCAGGGTGCACCTGATGACACCAGCGGAGCTCACTCATTGGCTGGTCTGTTGAACAAGTGCCGTACCCCGCAGGGCCAGCGGCTGGTCAACCAGTGGATCAAGCAACCACTCATGGACAAGACCAGAATAGAGGAGAGGTAATACAAGGGTGGAATATAAATGTCTAGGTCAGATATATGATTATCTGGAACTATCAACACCAAAATCAGATCTTTTCAAATCAGATTTGGGCCGCTTTCATATGTGATCCTCTAACCCTGATACCTATCTGATCTAGACGCAGTGGGCTGTTGTCACTATTGGTTAAAAAACAGAGATGGTGTTAAATAATACAGCCATGTCTTTGGCCATTTTCCCCTTCTTTCTCCTTGTGATTCCAATTCCCTTAAAGCAATATATTCTGTTATCCTCTTACTGTGCCGTCATTGACATGTGTTTGTGTGCATGTGCGCGCGCGCGCGTGTGTGTGTGTGTCCGTGTGTCTAGGCTGGACCTGGTGGAGAGTTTTGTGTGCGACTCTGAGCTGAGGCAGACGTGCCAAGAGGACCTGCTGCGGCGCTTCCCTGATCTTCACCGCCTTAGCAAGAAGTTCCACCGTCGCTCTGCAACGCTGCAGGACTGCTACCGCGTCTACCAAGCCGTCAGCCAGATCCCTGCCCTCATCTTAGCCCTGGAGAGATACTCCGGTACACACACACAAACATACACACTCACACATACACACTCACACACACAAACATACACACACAAACATACACACTCACACACACAAAGTGCAATTGCAGATCACACAGTTTACATCCATTCCCCCCTACCTGCCTACCAGAGCTCACGAGCGGAGTTGAACGATGAAAATGACGTTCCTTTCTACCCGCTCGGCTGCTCACGGCTGCTCCGCTCCACGCTCAACACAGATTTTACCCAGCTCCGCTCCAAAAAAAGAAAAAAGATGCGCTGTATTTTAACTTGAGTTTAAACACAAGCCTGGCATCACCAACTCAACTCAAACTTTAAGGTTAATGTTTCGTGGGCGTCGTGGTGGCTCACTTGGTAGAACGTGGCAGGTGGTAGACCCTACCCGCAGCACTGCAGGTGGTAGACCGTACCCACAGCACAGCAGGTGGTAGACCCTACCCGCAGCACTGCAGGTGGTAGACCCTACCTGCAGCACTGCAGGTGGTAGACCATACCCGCAGCACAGCAGGTGGTAGACCATACCCGCAGCACTGCAGGTGGTAGACCGTACCCACAGCACAGCAGGTGGTAGACCCTACCTGCAGCACTGCAGGTGGTAGACCATACCCGCAGCACTGCAGGTGGTAGACCGTACCCACAGCACAGCAGGTGGTAGACCATACCCGCAGCACTGCAGGTGGTAGACCATACCCGCAGCACTGCAGGTGGTAGACCATACCCGCAGCACTGCAGGTGGTAGACCCTACCCGCAGCACAACAGGTGGTAGACCCTACCCGCAGCACTGCAGGTGGTAGACCGTACCCACAGCACAGCAGGTGGTAGACCCTACCTGCAGCACTGCAGGTGGTAGACCCTACCTGCAGCACTGCAGGTGGTAGACCATTCCCGCAGCACAGCAGGTGGTAGACCCTACCCGCAGCACTGCAGGTGGTAGACCGTACCCACAGCACAGCAGGTGGTAGACCCTACCCGCAGCACTGCAGGTGGTAGACCATACCCGCAGCACTGCAGGTGGTAGACCATACCCGCAGCACTGCAGGTGGTAGACCCTACCCGCAGCACAGCAGGTGGTAGACCCTACCCGCAGCACTGCAGGTGGTAGACCGTACCCATAGCACAGCAGGTGGTAGACCCTACCCGCAGCACTGCAGGTGGTAGACCCTACCTGCAGCACTGCAGGTGGTAGACCATTCCCGCAGCACAGCAGGTGGTAGACCCTACCCGCAGCACTGCAGGTGGTAGACCGTACCCACAGCACAGCAGGTGGTAGACCCTACCCGCAGCACTGCAGGTGGTAGACCATACCCGCAGCACAGCAGGTGGTAGACCCTACCCGCAGCACAGCAGGTGGTAGACCATACCCGCAGCACTGCAGGTGGTAGACCATACCCGCAGCACTGCAGGTGGTAGACCATACCCGCAGCACTGCAGGTGGTAGACCATACCCGCAGCACAGCAGGTGGTAGACCCTACCTGCAACACAGCAGGTGGTAGACCCTACCCGCAGCACAGCAGGTGGTAGACCCTACCTGCAGCACAGCAGGTGGTAGACCATACCCGCAGCACAGCAGGTGGTAGACCCTACCCGCAGCACAGCAGGTGGTAGACCCTACCTGCAGCACAGCAGGTGGTAGACCCTACCCGCAGCACAGCAGGTGGTAGACCCTACCTGCAGCACAGCAGGTGGTAGACCCTACCCGCAGCACAGCAGGTGGTAGACCCTACCTGCAGCACAGCAGGTGGTAGACCCTACCCGCAGCACAGCAGGTGGTAGACCCTACCTGCAGCACAGCAGGTGGTAGACCCTACCCGCAGCACAGCAGGTGGTAGACCCTACCCGCAGTACAGCAGGTGGTAGACCCTACCCGCAGTACAGCAGGTGATAGACCCTACCCGCAGTTTTCCGTCATACATCGGCTTGATAAATGAGGGCCTGTGTTTGTTTGTTTTCAAGGCAGCTACCAGGCTCTGTTGGAGGCGGTGTTCCTCTCCCATTTCAGAGACCTGGAGAGTGACTTCACCAAGTACCAGGAGATGATTGAGACCACTCTGGACATGAACCAGGTCTTGTGCTTTATGTCTGTGCACTATCTATGTGAGCTACATTCTGTTCATTGTGTTTGTATATTATCAGTCCCATATGATGTGTCAATGTACTATTTCATATAGTTGGTCTGTATGCGTGTGTAGGTTGACCACCATGAGTTCCTGGTGAAGCCGTCGTTTGACCCGGTGTTGAGCGAGCTGAGAGAAAACATGGACTCGCTGGAAAAGAGCATGCAGGCAGTGCTGAACAGCGCAGCACGGGAACTAGGTGCATACTACACACACTACACACACACACACTACACACACACACATTTAGGATGGACGCTATATTATTTGTGCAGTGATCATTTACAGAGACATTGATTCTATTAATTAATCTAATGGATTAGTTACTCCTAGAGCAGCAGTTTGATACTGCACTGTGAAGGCTGTGAGGGTATGCATGCATTTTCTGATTAGGTTTCCAGGATATGGTGTGGCACAAATGCAAAACAAGCCAAAGCCAGAACTTGGTTTATCACATAACGTGGCTACTGGTGGCCATCAGGTTTATCATGTAATGTGGCTACATTATGCGCTGTGCTCATTTGAATTTGATCTCACAGTAATATAACCTTGTGTTCAGGTCTGGATGCTGGTAAAACGGTGAAGCTGGAGTCCAATGCCATGCTGGGCTACTACCTGAGGGTCACCTGCAAGGAAGAGAAGAGCCTGAGGAACAACAAGAAATTCACCACACTGGACGTCCAGAAGAACGGAGTGCGCTTCACAAACAGGTCCGGCTCCCTCCGTCTCACTCGTAATGTCAGAGCTCTTGCCAACCCTTCTGTTCTTCTGTCGTCTCACTGTCTACGTTCCCGTCTCCGCAGTAAACTGAGCTCTCTGAATGAGGAGTACACCAAGAGCCGAGAGGAGTACGAGGAGGCCCAGAATGCCATCGTCAAAGAGATCATCAGCATTGCCTCAGGTGATTAAGTTGGTCACACGGTGCTCACCCGCTGCAGCCAGCGTAGCATTGATTCAACATGACGTGGAAGCCCAACGGACTCCCTCTGTATTCACTTGAATTAGTGATTTCATTTTCCACAAAGTCATGTGAAGCATGAATTTGACTGTTGAAGTCATGTGAACTAGGTTGAACTTTCAGGTTTTTAGTAAGAAAAGTATATCAATAGGTTTGGAACCTACATGGCTGGTAGTCTTTCATTTAATTTCATTTCCAACATGGCCTCCAGGTTACGTGGACCCCCTGCAGATGCTGAGCGACGCCGTAGCGCAGCTGGACGCGACGGTGAGCTTTGCCGTGGCGTCCGTCTCGGCCCCCGTGCCCTACGTCCGGCCCCGCCTCCTGGACGACGGCGGCAGGCGGCTGGAGCTGCGGCAGGCCCGCCACCCCTGCATGGAGACTGACGCAGACACTGCCTTCATACCCAACGACATCAGCTTCACGCAGGGAGAGAAGAGCTTCTACATTATAACAGGTGTGTCGAGGTGTTTGAGAAAGGAGCCTACCACCATGCAGACCACAGGTTCAATTCCTGGTAGCGGTACTTCTGGCTGGGTTAAATGTTCCTACAGACACAATTGGCTGTGTCTGCTTGTGGGAAGCCGGTGGGGTATAAGTCCTCGTTGCTGCACTAGTGCCTCTTCTGGTTGGTCGGAGCGCTTCTTCTGGTGGGAGGGGAACTGGGCGGAATAGCGTGATCCTCCCATGCCCTACGTCCTCCCAGTGAAACTCCTCGCTGTCATAGGAAAATAAGCGACTGGCGACAGCACATGTATTGGAGGAAGCATTTGCTACTCTACGGCTCTCCCCAGATCGGCGGAGGGGGTGGAGCAGCGACTGGGACAGCAGGGGGAATTGGTCAAGTACAATTGGAGACAATTCTGGGGGGGGGGGGTGGGGGGATGAGAAGAGGAAATTGTCACTGATGAAGTTAGACACATTTGTGTTGTGGTCTGTGGATACACTTACCATAACTATCCTCTCTTCTGTCTCCCCAGGTCCAAATATGGGCGGCAAGTCGACGTTTATCCGGCAAGTGGGCGTGATCGCTCTGATGGCACAGATTGGTTGCTTCGTGCCGTGTGAGAAGGCGGAGCTTAGTGTGATTGATAGCGTGCTGGCCAGGGTGGGAGCAGGAGACAGCCAGGTCAAAGGAGTGTCTACCTTTATGTCGGAGATGCTGGAGACAGCTGCCATTCTGCGGTAGGGGCAGCATGCACACACACACACACACACACATATTGACTCCAACAACTCATGTACACACACTTCACATCTTCACGGCCCTTCTCTCTCAAGGTCGGCCACGGAGAAGTCGCTCATCATCATCGATGAGCTGGGCAGAGGCACGTCCACGTATGATGGCTTCGGTCTGGCCTGGGCCATCAGCGAACACATCGCCTCCAAGATCGGCTGCTTCTGCCTGTTCGCCACTCACTTCCACGAGCTGACCGCGCTGGCCGCACAGCAGCCCTCCGTGCACAACCTCCACGTCACC
The DNA here is from genome assembly GCF_964638095.1 of Poromitra crassiceps. Taxonomy (NCBI): domain Eukaryota; kingdom Metazoa; phylum Chordata; class Actinopteri; order Beryciformes; family Melamphaidae; genus Poromitra; species Poromitra crassiceps. The sequence goes on from NC_139626.1 coordinate 22,581,578, forward strand.
GCCTTGACCTCCCACAACACACTCACCATGCTGTACAGGGTCAAGCCGGGTCAGTGCACTACACACACACACACACACTCACAATGCTTTTTTGGACTTTATTCATTTATTTTTCCTCTTGAATTGAAAGTTGGTTCTCTATACATATTATATAGCCTGGGTAAACCCAGGTAAACTGGTAATTCGGTACTTTAATGGTTAACCATTTTTATTCAATCACCTAGCCTGGGTAAACCCAGCCTCCACGTGACCTCTATGTGCTATCAGTCATGAAGAAGGTCACGTGGAGGCTAGGTTTACCCAGGCTAGGTGATTGAATAAAAATGGTTAACCATTGAAGTACGTACCATTTTACCAGTACCAAGGCCCAATCCCAATTCTTTTCTTAACCCTCAAGCTCAACCCTCAATCTTAGTAGCCCTCAAAACTAAGTGTTAAGGGCTATCTTGCGACTTTAAAATGGGACAGCCCTTAAAGGCAGATACGTCTTCAGACTGTGGGGGGCAGCAATATGCCAAAGCTCCGGATCCAGTCTGTCAATTCAAAAGAAGAGGAAAAAAGCATCCCTACAAATATTTCCTTGATAATACAGATGTAGAAATTACGATAACCATTGTATTATCTTAGTTTAAATGTCATTTTATGGATTTCCGTTTTGGAGCCTAACACATTTGTTGTTGCTAACTATCGATAGTCAGTAGCCGTGCTGGTGCGGTCAAGCCATATTATTATTATTATATTATATTATAACATTGCTAACATTGCAACGTAGCCGAGTTAACACGGTCACCAGTTAAGCCGAAACATGTTATCGGCACTGCTGGATGTTGTAACTACTGACTACCGTGTTCATGTGATAATAGTTTGCAGTTATCTCCCATGCTTTTTATCTAAAGATCTATCATTAGATAAACACTGCAGTCAAGCCAGCCCTCACGTCGGAAAGCACGGTCATTCTAGCCCCCACTTGTTTTGTGGTGCGTAGCCTGGGAGATAACACTAGCCCGGTCATCTTCCGTGCAAACATTACACGTAGGCTGTATCTTGATAAAAACAACTCAACAACGACATTACCACCGAGAATTATGGCATTTCGTAACAACGTTAACAATGTTATAATATAATATAATAATAATATGGCTTGACCGCACCAGCACGGCTACTGACTATCGATAGTTAGCAACAACAATTGTTGTTAGGATTCCAAAACGGAAATCCATAAAATGACATTAAACTAAGCTAATACAATGGTTATCGTAATTTTTACATCTCTATTAACAAGGAAATACTTAACTTTGTAGGGCTGCTTTTTTCCTCCTTTCGCCGCCATCTTCCATCTGAATGGATCTAGCTGATGACACGCAAGGGATTCTGGGATCGCACTCACTGCCAATGGTGGTCCTGGAAAATCTCAAAAGTAAGGGCCATACAGCCCTTAAACTTCACCCTTAACTCAATACACTGAGAATCGGGACAGCACTAGCACTTCGCGGGAGTGCGCATTTTTGAGACTGAGGGTTAAGATTGAGGGTTAAGATAGGAATTGGGATTGGCCCCAAAACATATTTTTGTAGTCAGTCGCACCGATGTTGCCTGGAAACCTGATGAATCTGCGAGTTCATGTTTCATTTGCTGTGCGTCTGGCCCCCCTCCAATTCAGACACATTCCCACCTGGCCTAAAAACAGCCGAGCCAATCACAGCCCCTTTATTACACGCCTTTGTTTTACTACTCATCTGATTGGTCAATCACGGCATTCTACGTCTGTTATTTCTGTATAGCAAACCGCTGCTAGCAGACCGTTGCTATGAACAAATGTTCTGAGTCATCAATCCACAGGAAGAAGTCCAGTAAATGTAACGGTTGCTTCATGTCGGGGTCCTGCAGCATCACCCTGTTGGGGTTTATGCTGCGTTCATGTGCTCCTTGGATATATCATATTTACGAGTCGTGAGGACATAAACGGCCCTCAAATTTTGGGAAACTTGGATTATACGCGAGTTCCCGAGTTGTGAGGTTTCGGGACTAACACAAGGGCGGAAAGTATGGAGTCTGGGTTACCAATTGACTGTAAAAAGTGATATATTTTGTTATTCTGTTCATAGTAGCTATCATTTATTTTTAGTAGTTGCATATTATGGCTGATTTAGCTACCATAATGACCCACTTGCTTTTGGTAAGAAAACACCCGCTACGAGAAAACAACCTTACTTCTGGCATCCATGTTTTTTGCTCTTTCCGACCAAGAGCACTTGAATGCTGTCATGTCGTAATTACCACTGCACAACTGGTGAGTACGAGCTTCCGAGGAGCACGTGAATGCAGCATTATTTCGCGATAATGACCGGCTTCCTGTAACAGCTGATCTCATGGTGGTTGGAAAACAAGCAACAAGCAAGTTAGTCTGCTGTTTACATGTGTTTCAGTTGCTCTGCACTGCGTCACAAGTTTCTTTGCTCTGATTATTTGAGGGGAAAGCGCCCGTTGGTAACGGCTCATTCGCATTTTCGAATTGGTCTGGCGAGGTCAGGCTACCGATGGGACTTCACGCAATACCCTGAGATAATTGTGTGTGTGTGTGTGTTTAGGCGTGTGTGACCAGAGTTTTGGAATCCATGTCGCCGAGTTGGCTTGCTTCCCGCCATCAGTGGTTGCCATGGCGAAGGAGAAGGCCGAGGAGTTGGAGGAGTTCCAGGAGCCTGTGGAGCAGGAAGAGGGCCCTGAGGCCAAGAGATGCCGTACAGACAAACAGGTGGGGGCAGTTTCCCAATGTCACCACAGGGCTTTCACTTGGCCTCCCATTTGCATTTTCATATACACATTTCATTCATGTCCTTTCTGCATAGCTGGCATGGTGTGGGTGTGTCTGACTCAGTCGGTAGAGTTCAAGATGTGCACCAGTAGTCGAATCCTTGACTAGTTGGTAAAATTGACACTTGACATTAGAAATATTTTTTGAAGAATGGATTTTGATTTTGATTTTTTTTAACATGTATTAGATAGGACAGTAGGCAGACAGGAAAGGTGTTGAGAGAGAGAGGGGATGACATGCGGCAAAGGACTAAGCCTTTATGGTATGCGCTCTACCAGGTGGCCGGGACGCCCTGAAGAATGGATTATTTACAAGAATTACTTTTAAAAAAAATCCTGCCTAAAAGTGGTTAAGGGTTAAAAGTGGTTAAGGGTTAAAAGTGGTTAAGGTCCCTTTTTCAAGTAACTAGATTTATTGCACGCTCATTTCGTACGCCTTGCGTGCTCGACAGTTAAAGGGATAGCTCACTCTAAAATCCAAAATACATATTTTTCCTCTCACCTGTAGTGCTATTTATCCATGTAGATTGTTTTGGGATAGTTGCCTGGGTTTTGGAGAGATTGGCTGTAGAGATTGCTGCCTTCTCTCCAATACAATGGAACTGGATGGCACTCGGCTTGTGGTGCTCAAACCGCCAAATAAATACATTTTGAAAAACTCAACAGCAATGTCTCCAGAAATCATGACCCGGTTACTCAAGATAATCCACAGACCTTGTTGTGAGCAGTTTCATGTAGGAACTATTTTCCTTCAACCAAACTACACTCCCACATGAAACTAGCAGCAGCTAGAGCAGCAGCTAGCTATCGGGTGTAGTTCGGTCAAAAATAGTTCCTACATAAAACTGCTCACAACAAGTCTGTGGATTATCTTAAGTAACTGGGTCATGATTTCTGAAAAGAGACATTGCTGTTGAGTTTGTCAATTGTATTTTTTGGGCGCTTTGAGCACCACAAGCCAAGTGCCATCCAGTTCCATTGTATTGGAGAGAAGGCAGACATCTCTACGGCCGATATCTCCAAAACCCAGACAACTAACACAAAACAATCTAGATGGATAAGTAGCATTACAGGTGAGGAGAAAAATATGTATTTTGGATTTTAGGGTGAGCTGTCCCTTTAAGCAACTGAACAATTGTGTGCCGCACTGTGCAGAACCCCTCCTCCTTATAATAGTGAGATTGAGATTATAGCTAATCATTTTAATAGGTGGTGGGAGTTTGTTTCTATTTAAACAAGCCATGCATCCCACCCAATCAAAATTCACTCCTGAAAGCAGAGCAACAAATGTAAGTCCAATAGTTTGTCAATAGTTGATAATTGTGGAGCATGTAACTTGGTTGGGAATATGTGTAAAAAGCATTAATTTGGACTCTAAAATTAATCTCAATATATTAACTAATGTACTGGAGGATGGTTGTGAAGAAGTGTCTGTTTGTATGTAGTGATACTGTATCACTACATACAAGCAAGTGAACTAGTAGAGCTGAAGTTGCTGTTTGGCCTCTTCTTCAGATGGGGGAGAGACTGATCCAGGACTTCCTGGAGAAGGTGAAGTCACTTCCTGCTGCCAGCATGACTGAGGAAGAGCTGAAGGCGGAGCTCCGGGCAATGAAAGAGGAGTTGGTCACTAAAAATAACAGTTACATCACAGAGATCCTGGCACGATGTGCTCCTGCACAGACGGCTTGAGCTGGACACAACATTCACATGTCCAACATAGGTCAAATTCATCTAAGCTGGAGGACCACAAATTAGACTTAAGTTTTATAATGTTCTTTTTCAATAAAGAATTATTCCTGCATGTGTTGTTTGTGTGGCTCACCCCCCCCCCCCCCCACCCGAATAATTCCTATTCCAAACTGCTGTCTTTATTTATAGGTACTGTATAATAGCTCTGTGTGTTGTTACACAGGGCTGCACGACTTATCGCACACCAAATCAAGAAAGAACGTTGGCTTTTATCAATGGGTTATGCCATCTCAGTTGCAATGAAAAAGTAATATTTGCTCTGTAAAATGAAGACTAAATCTGTATCTCCTAAAGAAGGAATATAATTAACAAAAGAGAATAGGATCCCAAGTTTTGTTGAAATTATCAGAGCAGCTCCTAATGCAGTACTTAATTTTCTGAAAGTATAAAAATGACATCAAGTCTCTCAGCCAAGAGTTAGGAGATGGAGGTTTATGATCCTTCCACTGAAGCAAAAGTCTGCGGGCTACCAGAGAGGGAAAAGCAATTGTATTGCTCTCCCTAGTGGTGAAACGGGTGAAACACGAAAAATCGTCAGGCACACCAAAAATAGAAATGAAAGAGCTAGGAACCACAGGTTTATTGAGGCCCCTTGGCCTTGAGAGAGGATCATAGACAGAGGACCAGAATGGACACAGCCTTGGACAAGAGAAGAACCATGTGTGTGATTGGCTGGAGAATGGGAGCATCTAGCACAAAGGGAGCATCCTATGCAGGGCCACCATTCACCTGAGAGGGTCGTACCAAGTTCCTTTTCCCAGGTATCCCCAATTGACAAAGGATGTAATGACATTAACTCCACCACAACTGAAATTATTCCCCTGGACTACAGGGAAACAGAATTGCATCAGGTGGTTGATTAGGAAATTTAGGAAGGTTGCAGCAAGCAAGTCTCTGAAAATATCAAAATAAATGGGTTGTGGAAGGTCAAATTTAGTTTTTAAGAGCGTCAAAGGAGGCAAAAACTTGATCTAACAAAAAGCAGTTTGAATTGAACCAAACCTTTCTCTTTCCACAAAGAAGACTCAGTCAAGTGCTGAGGGCAGTGTTGTGCTTTTTGTGTAGCCAAGGGAATAAAATGTCCTGAGGAAATATGGAATGTGAGTGTAATGCTTGCACATTGAATACAATACTGTGTAGGCTATGTGGGTCATAAAAGTTGTATGTGTTTGTGTGTACTGGCCAGAGAACAAGGTGACAGTTTTTTTTTGTATCCGCTGTTCTCCCTCCCTCCTGATCCAGAGTTCCTCCTGTATGCGATATTTCTTTTCCCATGATGGCGAAGGCATGACCCGCCCCTCTCTGCCTCTGATTGGCTGACTACTCAGCGAGCCAGAAGTATCTCAAACGTGAGCAGCAGGTGCAAAACAATAATTAAATCAACAAGCATGAGATACTTCATTATATGGAAAGTTACAATTGCAGACCCTATATCTGAGTTATTTAGGCCTACTTAGCCTATTGCACAGACGTGTGATTTTTTCTTGTCATTCCAAATTTAATCACATTGTTGCTCTGATTAAGTACAGTTATTTGTGTAAAGAAAAGACTGGTAAAGCAGAAGTACTGATTCAACTTAATTAGCCTACTCAAGTAAAAGGAAAAAAGTACAGACTCTGAAATGTACGGAAGTATAAAAGTAAAAGGTTTTCTGTGCAAGGCGAATAGAAACTCACGTCATATTAATATAATTCAAATACTA
>NC_139626.1:22590342-22675342 GCF_964638095.1 Poromitra crassiceps
GCAGGTTGTCCACTAATCAGAAGGTTGGTGGTTTGATCCCCGGCTCCTCCAGTCCGCATGTCGAAGTGTCCTTGGGCAAGACACTGAACCCCAAATTGTTGTTTCTTGTGGGCGAGAGACCTATACTTATAATGAAAGAGAGAGAGAAAACCCAGGTTGGCCCAAAATCCCACTGTAAAAAGTTTGACCTGTTCCATTTTTTAGCCTGGAAAGCTAGGCTAAATCTTTTTACATTTCAGCTGTCAATCAACATAAATCTGGTGTGTGTGTCTGCACTGCTTATGGATGAGCATCATCTGCTGCATGCCATCGAGAACCGTTGGTCGGATCGACTTCAAACTTTGGGAGTGTGCCCTATTGTGCAGTGCAGTGCCCTGTTTTTGTGCAATTCGGCACAGTGCCACCTATTGGCCACACAAAAAGTGGTTTATCTTGAGAACCGTTCGTCCGATCGACTTCAAACTCGAGGAGTGCGCTTAGGGGGACTCAAGGAGGTGCAGGGAGCTGAATTATGTGCAATTTGGCATAGCGCCACCTACTGGCAAGGCAAAAAGCACTTTATCTCCATAGCCATTCATCTGATCGACTTCTAACTTAAAACTCGGGGAGTACGCTTGCCACTTGGGGGACTCAACGGAGTGCAGGGAGCTGAATTCCGTGTAATTTGGCATAGCGCCACCTACTGACAACACAAATGGCTCATTTCCACCACATTTTACTGCCCTGCACAGCTCGTCACCAGTCGGCTCTACTCGTTCCGCCCGATGGATGTTCTGCTTCAACCGCTGATCATCTGCCCCCGCCCACAGCTGGTCGTCATAGCGACTGCATATCTGTCCTCCGCCTATAGCCGAAGTAGGCTATAACATAACGTTACAATTAAATCCATCCACAGAACTTTTAAACTGTTTATGAAATACTGGTGCCTCTAAATGACCTACAGTGTACATGGGCAAATGTGATAATCGGCCAGGAGAATGGATATCACTTTGTTGTTAGTCAAACTCACATGCATGTGCTGTGCGGGGACGGGAGAGGCGCTACAGAGTGTGAAGCCTCTACCCCGACGGCCTCTCACCAGGCAAGACCGCGGCTTCACCAAAGACCCGCCTGCGGCCTAGCGGAGCGCTGCACTCAACTACAAGGGCTTCCTGAGCAGCGGACTTTTTTCTCTCTCAAAACAATTGAAACCACTGCCACGATTTTATTTCACCAGAGGCGAAGGCAGCAACACAAAAGACTGATGCAAATAACATAACAGAAGAGAATGTAAGCCCACTAAACTGGTATGCAGCATTGCATTGACAGTCAGTAGATAGACAGAGTAAACACGATTCTGCCTGACCAATCAGTCGTCAACAATGTTTTCACGTCACCGTATGGTACCGGGTTCACAGCCCTAGAAGCCCAACGAAGCAGGGACGAAAAGTAGCACGACTCAACCCCAACTCAACCCGGGCTGGGACGGTTTTTTACCGGTGGAATGAGACCATTTATCGAGTCGAGCGGAGTGGGACCGCGCTACTACCTGCGGTGGAAATGGGCCAAAAAAGCGGTTTATCTCCATAGCCCTTCATCTGATCGACTTCAAACTTGGTAAGTGTGTTGCTGGGAATCTGACATAGAGCAGTGCCGAATTTTGTGCAATTCGGCACAGCGCCACCTACTGGCAACACAAAAGGTGGTTTATCTTGAGAACCGTTCATCTGATTGACTTCAAACTTGGGGAGTGTGCTCCTGGGAACTCGAAGTAGTGCGGCGCTGAATTTATTGCAATTTGACATAATGCCACCTGCTGGCAACACAAAAAGCAGTTTATCTCGAGAAACATTTGTCCGATTGTGACTGCAAACTTGGGGAGTGCGCTGCTCGGACCCCGATGGAGTGTGGTGCCGCATTTCATGCAATTTGGACTTATTCCAGGACTGTCTGTATGTCTGTCCTTCGCGTATCTCGAGAACAGTTTGTCGGATCGACTTCAAACTTGGCTTAGCCTTAGGGGGACCTGACAGAGTGCAGTGTGTGTGGGGGGGGAAGCTCCCACGGGGTGGTGCATGGGGGAACGGGCACTGCACTAGTATCTTTAATGTGTGGGGGCTCTGGGTGATGTCATCAGTGAAGTTGAGCAATTGTGCACTGCGCATGCCAATAGAGCAGGCGAGGCCACACGAGCTGGAGTGAGGCAGCGCATGGGGCTGAAACAATCTCAGACTGTGGATATATCTCTTTCTAGATTCAAAGCTACTGGAATCATTTGGACCTTGATTTATCTTGCATTGCTTCATGTAGGCTAGTGGTAACAGAATCCATGGCCATTTTTCCATGTGTTTGTGCATACCATCATGGTCCAATTGGTAAGATTCCTCTATAACACTACCACAAATCTTTGGTACAACTGTTGCTCAAAGATTGTTTAAATAATCAGACTGCATCCATCTTTAAGTCAGCGGGCAAACCATAGAGATACACTGTGCTTATCTCTATGGGATATAGATGTGATAGAGATAGACACTGCTTATCTCTATGGGATATAGATGGGGTACAAATACTATGGGATATATACACTACAAAATAAGGAACGGGGGGTCGGTAGTGGACTTAAAGAAGCTGTCAAACTGAGCCAGAGTCTCACAAGGTCAATCATTTCTGTCAAGAGTTTTTTCACTCTTCACTTCAGAAGTTCTTCAAAGTCCAAGCTTTCACTGAGTTCAACCCCAAAACCTCCAAACTGTACCACACAAAGTGACGCCCTTCTGGACTCAAATGTCAATTATGGTCTGACAGAGAAGTCTGGAAAAGTATGCAATTTTGAAATGGAAAATGTGTAGGAGCCCTGTAACCGGCTGGCCCCATATAATCACCGTTTTCAGCACTCTAGTAAAGTTTGAGACAAAGGAGCATTTCAAAATGGTGTTGTAGATGCAAACACCAAGTTAAACCAATGTGTCAGTTATGATCAGAACATCAGAAATTGTCACTTGACCTGCAGTGTGTCAAGAGGTGATGCCAGTATATAAGTGCATAACCTGGATACTGTAAAACCACCACTATTACCCTGGGTATGGAATTACTTCAGATGGTATGTGAATTGATAGAGCTGTTGCTAGCACCAAAGTGAGGAATATTTTGAGGCAGTCGTTCATTGTTAAACTTCACCGTTATTTCATTAGCAAGAAGTTAACACAATTACAGAATGTAGGATGACTCATGATCAGTATCACTGTTATTGCTACACCTCTCTTATACCTACAGAAGTCATAGTAAACGATAAAAAAATATTCTTATTTGTTGGGAGGATCTTACAGTATATGGATTTCCTCACAGCATGACAAACACTTGTGATCTAATAAAGTTTTATTTTCTTAGAAATGACCAGTTTCCTGTTTTCTTTTTTTGTCTTTCTAGGAAATTAAACCCCTTTTTGAATTCCAACTAGCATCTACATAATGGTTATTGAATACTTCACAATATATTAAGTCTAGATGTTATGGTACATGCATACGATTCAGGCTGCATGAGGAGCCACAGTCACCACGATACACGGAAGGAGGGTGGGGGTAGAGGACGGGGGGAGGACGGGTTAGGGGGCTGCAGATAGACTCATCAGTTCCAGTTCCTCCTATCGAAACCCTCTCCAGAGAACACTGACTGCATCAACTTAAAAACATATACACACACACAACCTGCACTGTACACACACCATACACCACACATTTACACACACACCTTTATACAACTGTGGAGCTCCTCCACCTGCCATTGAAGCTAATATGCTGGAGAGGGATTTTAGTGTTTAACGAGATTCTCTTTCACAGAAAGAACTTGACCGCTGGGACGCCCGAGTTACTGCAGTAAGCCTTGGGGTGGGGGGCGGGAGGGGGGGGAAGAAGGGGCAGACGCTAACCAAAGAAAATTAATAACAATAATTATAATAATATATAATAAAATAAAAGACATTCAAATACAGTCAGATTTTTGCTTGAAAATACAAAACTACATGAGAAAGCATTGAAATCAAATCCACTGATCAGAATAACATATTAAAAAAAGCCCAAGTGCTCCATCACACACAAGTCTTGCTCTTCTTTATATCCACACACAAGAGCTACATCCGTCCATCCGTTGCCTAGTTACAACTGCCAGGGCAGCCAATGGGGGTGGCAGCTGCGAGGAAGCAGGAAGTCTCTTTTGACGGCAGTTCTTGTGAAGAAGACATGGGCTGTGAGCTGAGGATTAACAGCGGGGGGATCTTCGCACGCTGCCGAAGGGGCGCGGGCCCCCGTCGACCACCCCTCATTCCATCCCTGCTCCTCCCATGTTGCTTCTCTTTGTCTAAAGACTGCAATATGAAATACTTGAGTGAGGAATCTCTTGTGGCTGTTCTGTGTGGGTCAGTCTATATCCTCTGCGCTGCACAGCTCCCTCTAGTGGAGACTCCCTCCACTGCAGCGTGTCTTGACTACAGCGGGCCGGAGGCTGCTTCCTCTGCAGCCTCATTCACCTCTACCCCGACTGAGAGCGCCGTACACAGTGTCTCTCTGGGTCCTTATGGCTGCAATGGGATGTCTCTGTGTGCGTGTGTGTAACTGTGCATGTGTGTGTGTGTGTTTGTGTGTGTGCGCGCGGGTGTGACATGTCTGTATGCGTATGTAAAGGTGTTGACGCGCGCGCGTGCGTTCAGTTATGTTGCAGGGTGTTGGACTCGATGGGCGGCGCCGAGTCATAGAGGGTGTCCGTGTCGTGTGTGGGCTCCCCAGCCAGTGTGCAGGGATTGGACAATGTTCCCGCTCCGCAGTCACAGAAAAACCTGGAGAGCACAGACGTCGGGATTAAAACACACAATTTAACACATTTAACACTAGCTCGACAACTGCATGGGGAGAAGGAAACGTCCTTAGACATGAATGTTTTGGTTGGTGAAAGAAAGCGAACGGAGTCTCACCTATCGTGCCGTATAAACTCTACGTCATGCCCTTGGTGGCATTTCTTGATGCAGTTAACACAGATGGCATTCCTATCCGTTGTATTACAAGTGTGACATCTGGAGACAAATGACAAGAACAGTTCATTTGCAAAATTCAGACAAAGTTGCACGGGAGACAATCTGTAGACAACACATATTTGTGTTTGTGAGGAGTGTTAATGCAGTAGTGGACACATCTTATTGTCCTTCAATTAAAAAAAGGGATCAAAATGCTCTAAGTGAGAGCATTTTGATCCCTTTGTATTGAATCGTGTATACCTGTAGAAGTCGTGCATGGGGTAACTGGTGTAGCTGGAGATCTTGTAGAGACACTGTCCTCTGCTCACAGCCTTCTCTATGGCATCCTGGTTATTCATAATCTTATTGTCTGACAGCAGAGGGACACAGCACAAAAGGAGGATGGGAGAGTGATGAGTGAGAGGCGATGCACTGTACTGCATTGGGCAAGTGTCAACAATGCATTAGCATAGCTTATTACCAGAGTCGGCAAAGCTAAAATGGCAGCAAAAGAGCTAGCTAGCTACCTTTCATGGTAACGTTGACCCCCGAGGCCAGGAACAGGCCTCCAAAGCGATTGTTGAAGATTTGGTTGCCTTCGAGAGTGGCTGTGGCGTGGTTAGTGATTTCAATGCCTGGAAAATACACACACACACACATTTGAAAGCAAATTCCACCATCAGCACCAGCGGGAGATAAAGGTGAATGAGATGATACTTGTAGTCATGTTGATTGTGATATCTCATAGAAGCTGACCTGCGGCGAAGCCGTCAAAGATGCGGTTCTTGCGGAGTATTGGGTGGCTGTTGGTGCTGATCAGCACGCCGGCCTGAGCATTCCTGAAGATGTCATTCTCCTCCAGCAGACCTAAACAACGTTTGAAACATTACAAACACAACAGATCAGGTCATAGTGGTGCCAAAGGGAGGAGGATCTAACACCCGTGTAAAGATTTTTGCTATATTCGTGATGTTTAGAATTTGTAAGCTAAAGTTGAATATTAGGTTGGCTGGACTCTTAGTTCAGTGAATGTCACGCATATTGACAAATCAATATATTATACTATTCACCTTATGTAGCCACGCCCATTTGACCCGGTTGTGTGGCCGTATCAAAACTTCCGGCTAATAATAATAATAAAATAAAATAAAAAATGGCTGCGCTGCTCCAATATCATCGAACTCTGAATTAACTAATAATTTAGCCAATTGTATGTAACATACCAAATAAAAGCAAACGGCAATGTCTAAGAATGCAACACCATGTAACTGGCTCGTTAAGTCTCGCATTCCAGGAAATTACGTTAACGTCTGCGGGTCTTATTGACGTTAGTGGCTCGCGCTGCCTCGGAGGAGAGACAACTATCTGAAGCTTTCTTTGTTGGAGTCCAGGTATGTTTTACAAGAAAGTGCTCGTCATTGTCGACGATAACGTTATCTGACCTGGCTAACAGTGGATACTCGCTTGCTTGCTGTGTACCGGCTCAAAGTAGTAGGCTACGTTCTTTATTTTACCCCTTCATTGTCCGCTCCAAAAACAACTCTTATTTTGCGCAGTGACCGCCGGAAGTGTAAAGGACCCGGAAGAATTTGGCCCACTAAGGTCTGAACATGAGGTGAATAGGAATATAATTTCACAAAGCTGTGTGAAAATCGTTTTTTAATAGATCAGCTGACTAACTGTGCTCCTGCTTCTTTTTGGCCAGTTGTTTCTCCACGTCTAACGGATATTAGATTGTACCTCTGCCTAGTCTAACGGATATTAGATTGTACCTCTGCCTAGTCTAACGGATATTAGATTGTACCTCTGCCTAGTCTAACGGATATTAGATTGTACCTCTGCCTAGTCTAACGGATATTAGATTGTACCTCTGCCTCTAGTCTAACAGATATTAGATTGTACCTCTGCCTCTAGTTTAACGGATATTAGATTGTACCTCTGCCTAGTCTAACAGATATTAGATTGTACCTCTGCCTAGTCTAACAGATATTAGATTGTACCTCTGCCTCTAGTTTAACGGATATTAGATTGTACCTCTGCCTAGTCTAACAGATATTAGATTGTACCTCTGCCTAGTCTAACAGATATTAGATTGTACCTCTGCCTAGTCTAACAGATATTAGATTGTACCTCTGCCTAGTCTAACAGATATTAGATTGTACCTCTGCCTCTAGTCTAACGGATATTAGATTGTACCTCTGCCTCTAGTCTAACAGATATTAGATTGTACCTCTGCCTCTAGTCTAACGGATATTAGATTGTACCTCTGCCTAGTCTAACAGATATTAGATTGTACCTCTGCCTAGTCTAACGGATATTAGATTGTACCTCTGCCTCTAGTCTAACAGATATTAGATTGTACCTCTGCCTCTAGTCTAACAGATATTAGATTGTACCTCTGCTTCTAGTCTAACAGATATTAGATTGTACCTCTGCCTAGTCTAACAGATATTAGATTGTACCTCTGCCTCTAGTCTAACATATATTAGATTGTACCTCTGCCTCTAGTCTAACAGATATTAGATTGTACCTCTGCCTAGTCTAACAGATATTAGATTGTACCTCTGCCTCTAGTCTAACGGATATTAGATTGTACCTCTGCCTAGTCTAACAGATATTAGATTGTACCTCTGCCTCTAGTCTAACAGATATTAGATTGTACCTCTGCTTCTAGTCTAACAGATATTAGATTGTACCTCTGCTTCTAGTCTAACGGATATTAGATTGTACCTCTGCCTAGTCTAATGGATATTAGATTGTACCTCTGCCTAGTCTAACAGATATTAGATTGTACCTCTGCCTCTAGTCTAACAGATATTAGATTGTACCTCTGCCTCTAGTCTAACAGATATTAGATTGTACCTCTGCCTAGTCTAACAGATATTAGATTGTACCTCTGCTTCTAGTCTAACAGATATTAGATTGTACCTCTGCCTAGTCTAACAGATATTAGATTGTACCTCTGCCTCTAGTCTAACGGATATTAGATTGTACCTCTGCCTCTAGTCTAACGGATATTAGATTGTACCTCTGCCTAGTCTAACGGATATTAGATTGTACCTCTGCCTCCGTTGAAGATGCAGATGCCTCCGTCTCTGCCGTCGTGAATCTTGTTGCGTCGCAGTGTGGGGTTGCTGTCCGTCTTGATCCACACTCCGGCCATGGCATTGTCAAAGATCTCATTGTCCTCGATGAAGCCCAGACCTATGAGGTTAACAGAAGACACAGGATTACACACATAAATATACAGATACTGTATACCAGACAAGGTAGGGGTGGAATAATGTGCAGACCTGAGTTGTAGACTAAAATGCCTCCGTTCTGTCCTCCCCAAATTTTGTTGCGCCTGATCTTTGGGTTGCTCCCCGTCCTGTAGAGAAGATTCATCAAGAATTAGTCAACATTCGGATTTACACTGAGCATACAAATGATTAAGAACCAGTGGTGTAGTGGTCCCTGGAGAAGTGGGGGTGGGTTAGTGTTTGAATTATACTGTATACTATAAATGTAACACTGGAAACTATTAGGCTACCAGAAGCTGGACATTAGGCTACTGAATTAGTTCATTGACACCAGAAATTCAAACAGTATACCGGTAACTTAATTGGAACCTAAGTAGCCTAGCTGCCAAAATAATGGAAGCATTCAAGTCATTGATATAATTGCACATTATATTGAAAGCAAGCTCTTGTTGCACCCTGCTGACAAAATTGGTCCCCCCTCAATGTGTGACTGTTTGTCCCATGACATACGGTAACGGGTTTTATTTTGAAAATTGACAAGAGGTTTTATTTTATTTCTCGGTCGTGAATTCTGCCCGGCTCGATCTGCTCTGTGCTGCTTGACGCCACTTGAAGTAGGAAGCATCAAAAATAGACGTTGGGCGCATATTATTAGCGGAGCCGAGGGGAGAGCCGCTTCAGGGACCGCGGCTAGCCCCTTTCATGACTGTGTTGTCACTCCGTGGTGAAAGGGGCTAGCCCCTTTCATGACTGTGTTGTCACTCCGTGGTAAAAGGAGCTAGCCCCTTTCATGACTGTGTTGTCACTCCGTGGTAAAAGGAGCTAGCCCCTTTCATGACTGTGTTGTCACTCCGTGGTGAAAGGGGCTAGCCGCTTCAGGGACCGTGGCTAGCCCCTTTCATGACTGTGTTGTCACTCCGTGGTGAAAGGGGCTAGCCGCTTCAGGGACCGCGGCTAGCCCCTTTCATGACTGTGTTGTCACTCCGTGGTGAAAGGGGCTAGCCCCTTTCATAACTGTGTTGTCACTCCGTGGTGAAAGGGGCTAGACTGCAGCGCGTCAGGTGGACACAGGCGTTCACTAGACGGGTTGCGACCAGCTCCAGCAGCCGCCTTGCAACGCTTCCTGGTGGAATCTGCCGGTAGAAATGGGTATACGCAAAGCCGTCTGAAAAATAAGTGGGTATACGGCGTATACCCGCGTATACCCTGATCTACACCAGTGTTAAGAACACCTTTTCGATACCCATTTGCTTCTGGTTCTGTAAAATCCACGTCTACATTATAGATTAGGGGGAAGCTGGGTGTTGGTGAAAAAGAGCATGCACCATCACATGATAAATAATGGTAGAGATAAATAAATGGGTGACAGATCGATGAAGAAAAGAAGTGAACAATGGGGTCAAAGCCACACATGGCATCATCACGTCAAATCAATCTACCTCATGAACAGTACAAAATAAATATCCCAATAGTTCTGTATGCTCAGTACTTGACTGCTGCAAGGCGTGAGGTTTTACCTGATCTGTACACCAGAGTACATGTGATTGTAGATGTCGTTGTCTTCCAACACACCGTGTCCGTTGTCGTAGAAATACACACCAACCTGGAGAGGAAAAGAGCGGGTCAGAACATTGGCTGTAGGAAAAAGATCATACACATCTGTCAAGATATAACATGGCTCAGCAATTATAGTCAGATTATAGACAGTCCATTATAGACAGTCCATTCCCCTTTGTTTAAGTTTCTTTATCGACACAGTGGGAAGGCTGAGCGGACAAAACCGTAATGGAGACACTGAAGTTGGGGCAATTCCTCCAATATCCATTGCTGAAGTTTGATTGTAGCGATGCACCGATCAAGCCACTGATCGCAGATCGTCTATGAGCAATATCTGCATGGTTTTTAATAGCAGCTGGTAGGCTATAGCAGTATTATATGTTGTTTCCCCCTTATTAATTAATACACAGGACAAGATGTTACTATCCCTTGTGCCAAAATCCGAGGAAAAACACATTTAGAAGCCCAATCCAGAATAAAACAAGCTAACAGGCTAACAAACTAATAAACAAGACACAAATCACCAGTTACCTACCCTAGCCAACAGCA
Organism: Poromitra crassiceps; assembly: GCF_964638095.1. Classification (NCBI taxonomy): domain Eukaryota; kingdom Metazoa; phylum Chordata; class Actinopteri; order Beryciformes; family Melamphaidae; genus Poromitra; species Poromitra crassiceps. The sequence continues at coordinate 22,600,672 of NC_139626.1, forward strand.
GTATGAAGCATGTCATTGGGGTTTTCAAGTGGGCACCTTCCTTCACCGACGTTTCGTTAAGTTAGGCCCACGACACCTCAAGAAGGCTTAACGGTGTAATCCAGCGTCCTGGAAACACCCCCCTCCATGCTACCACCGCACAACTGCATATTACCTCACTATCTAAGCCTAGCTATCCAGGTTAATTCGGTATGACATTCCTGACTACACCACCACTGTCAATGATTCAGCCCTGTTGATGCGGACCGTTAATCATGACCAACAACAAACAAATAATCCCTAACTACACCACCACTGTCAATGATTCAGCCCTGTTGATGCTGACCGTTAATCATGACCAACAAACAATCCCTAACTACACCACCACCGTCAATGATTCAGCCCTGTTGATGCGGACCGTTAATCATGACCAACAACAAACAATCCCTAACTACACCACCACTGTCAATGATTCAGCCCTGTTGATGCGGACCGTTAATCATGACCAACAACAAACAATCAATCTGACCTTAGCGAGCTCCCCAGCTAGCATGTTTCCTCCTTATCCACAGCCATTCACTTGCTCGTTCTGCTGCCTGAGACATGTTGCTAACCGCACGTTTCAGGCTCCGTCCCCGAATGCCCAACTCAGTTAGTAAGGCAATAACGGACTTTGCCACAAAACCACGGCAGCCCACCTCTACAGGCCGCACTCGAGCCCTCCAACCTCGCTGCTCTGCCTCTGCTGCCATTTCAGCATACCTAGCTTTCTTGCGCTCATAAGCCTCCTCAACTCGATCTTCCCACGGGACTGTGAGTTCGATAAAATAAACTCTCTTCTCTACCTCAGACCACAGTAACAAGTCCGGACGTAGCCGGGTGCTAACTATATATGCTGGGATGACTAGCTGTTCATTCAAGTCAACCCTCATTTCCCAGGCTCCACCTACACTTAGCTGCCCTAACTTGTGCCTGACCTTAATTGGTCTAATCTTTTCTCCCTCACGTACAAATTTGATCTGTCTATTCTCTTTGCTAGCAACTAGAGAATTTACTTCTAGCCGCTTTTCCTCAACTGCAGCTGCCAAACATTTCAACACCTGGTTGTGACGCCAGGTGTATCGCCCCTGGGAGAGACTGACCTTACACCCTGACAGAATATGCCTCAATGTACATACACTAGAACACAATGGGCAGGCACCATCCTCGCCCAACCACTGATTTAAGTTCTGGGGAGATGGCAGCACATCATAAGTAGCCCCTAGAATAAATCTAATTCTGCTGGCCTCCATGCTCCACAACTCTCTCCACTTCAACTTTCTCTTCTCTACACTCTCCCAGTTCACCCACTGTCCTTGCTTTGCCTGCGACACTGCCTTAGTACATCTTACTGCCTCCTCTTGCCTATGTACTTCTTCAACTACCATCTTCCTCTTTTCTATTACTGATGCCTTGTTCCACACAGGTTTCCCTATGCACAACCCTAAGCCTCCACGCCCATGCTGCACCTGACCTATGATATCCCTATGTCTAAGAGCTGACTGTGCTTGCTGTACTGCCTCCTTTGGGTTCCACTTCCTCCCTGTTTTAACTGTGGGCGCTACACTCCTAACCACTGGATCCTTTGACTGAGTCAGAGTCATTTCCAGTCTAACCTTAGCACACTTGAACTCCTCTGTCAGGCTAGATAATGGCAATTCCAATATGCCTTTCCCATATAAGGCTACACTGCTTAGGCAGCGTGGGACTCCGAGCCATTTTCTAATGAATGAGTTAATCATCCTTTCTAGCTTTTCTACCTTTGAAAGGGGAACCTCATACACTGTCAGTGGCCACATATAGCAGTATTATAGATCTAACCGTTTTCATTGTACCGTACATGCATTTCATCAAGTCCTTGTTAAAACGTTTATTTTTTTTCCAAACTCAATATTTACGTGATCACTACAAAAACCATTGTGCTTTTAGGTAGCACATGCATCAGACTCCATGTAGCCAGATTGTTTCCATAGACCTGCATTTGCTTGAGCGGTTTTGTGTGCATTTTGGTGGTTTTTGAGCAGTCTTTGGGATGGAAACCATCGCTGTATCTGGCAACCCGACCCAACGGAGAAATAACTTTATGCCTTTCCGTTTCAGTCCAACGTTCAATCAAAGCAATGTTTAACTTCCAACCATTGTTTACATCATTTGGTGTGCACTCTGATGTTAGAAGCAGGATAAGAAGAGTAAAATCTAGCAAAACCAAATAACGTTACCGAGTGGCTAATGCTAGCAAGCTAACTGCATTACTAAGAGCTAACGTTAGCTAGCTACAGTGCAGCATGGGTCTCTAGTGAAGGAAACGTTTGTGTATGAGGAGCTGCTTATCATCCTGCTCGACTGTCTGCTGCAAGGATTACTATTGCTTCCCCTACAAGGTATTTTATCCTGGCATACATTACAAATGACGTGTTGTGTCCGTCTCACACACTTTGTCATGACACCACCGATACGTTTCAGGCAGCTGTGTTTACATGTGACCAACTCCGCCGAAAATGGTTCACGTGTTTTGCGTCATCAATCGGTTTTGGCAATCGGCACATAAAAGCATAAATCTGAATTCTCCAATCTCATATTTAAGCTGAACATCATCCGTTTCCGATTGCTGGCCGATCGATCGGTGCATCCCTATTTGAGTGTGCTACGCGGAAAATGAAGTGACACAATGTTTACATTTACATGCATGAGTAACCCAGTTAAGGGCTCATTCAGGTTAAACTGTTTACATGATATCCTGTTACTGAGACTCTCTGGTGTCAGCCACCACCTCTCTCTCTTTGACTGGCAGCACTAGTGTTACTCAATACAGATGATGATCCCAGTAGTAAAAGTAAGTAATGCTTGCAGACATGTTTTTGTTGATATTAAAATATACTCATAATGCACCTGAGTATGGAAACCTTAAAGTGAAAGTAAGATGTTGACATGCCATATAGTTATATCTAGGCATCTTAAACAGATTTTTCAGAATTGTAGTAGTAGCATACCTCGGTTACTCTGACCCAGTTGTGATATCTACATGCATAACCGGGTTAAGAAAAATGATCCTGCCCTTCAAATTCAGACAAAAGTCTGAAAGCATAGTTTTTCTTTAACTCAATGTATAATTATCACTCCAGAAACATTGGCTTTTACCCACTTTCAGCATATTGTCATTTAACACACTGCTGCAGCTGTTTCTCATACATGCACATATTTACAATGTCCCTCCCAAAAATAAACATTTTATATTTCCAGAATCTCACTACTTTAAGAAGGCGGAGGGGTTCCGCTCCGCGCGGGAGTACTAGTGATGAGCGTGCAATATTTCTAGTCCAAATAAATAGATTGAGCAGAAAAGTAAGTGTTTTGATCACCAAATCCGCATTCACCACCTCAAAAACATCTCCAGACTCTGGCCATCACTCTCAGACTCTGCAGCCGAGTCCCTCATCCACGCCTTTATCACCTCCCATCTGGAGTACTGCAATGGAGTCCTGTTCGGGGTACCCAGCAAAGCCCTGGACCTGTCTCAGCCACCAGGGTTCTTAGTACCCGCACCAAGCCCTGGCAGCACATCACCACCCACCCTCATCCATCTCCACTGGCTCCCCGGTCAAGTCCCGCATCACCTAGAAAATCCTGCTCCTCACGTACAAATCCCTCCATACTCTTGCCCCCCAGTACCTATCAGACCTCCTCCACCCCTACACCTTGTCCCGGAATCTGAGGACTTCAGACTCTAGTCTCCTCTCCATCCCCCACACCCACGTACGAACCTTTGGGGACACAGCTTTCAGTGTGCCGGCCCCCACCCTCTGGAACTCTCTCCCGGCAGAGATCCGCAACGTCCCATCCTTGGACACTTTCAAGCACCCTCAAAACTCATGTGTTTAACTATACTCTCCCCTGTTCTCTCTGTTCTGTTTCATTGTTTTGTTTGTCATTGTGTCCCTTTATTAGCGTCCTTGGGTTCCTTGAAAGGCGTTATATAAATCCAAGTTATTATTATTATTATTATCAATTATGAACATAATCAGACCAAAGGAAACTGATTCATTAATTTACATGAACGACAGTCACACACTAGCAGTATTGCCTTGCAAAAGCATTCACCCTGCTTGACTTTGTGGACATTTTGTTGTGCTATGAAGTTATTTAGAAATATATTTATTCCAGATTTTTGGGTGTCTGAGTTCTATGCAAATCAATCCATTCCATCAAAGTGAAATCAAATGTGAGGAAATTTATGTTAACGCATACAATAAAATAACAGATGGTTTTGCACAAGTATTCACGCCCCCCCGCTTCATTTTTGCTCAATTGCTCAACATTTTGTATCATCTGTTACTTGTTAGATTGTATTTAGTGATTCTGAACAATTTTCCTTTTTACAGTCTTCTTTCTTGCTAACAAGACCGGCTCAGGGTGTAGGGTTACTGTCCACCAGAAAACTTCAACATGGTTTGCTTCATTCATGGGTGACTAATTAGAGTAGAGCCATATGAAATCGGTTTTATTTTTTCCCCAAATTCCATTTTATTTTTTCCTAAATTCCGTTAAGATTTTTCTGAATTCTGTGTTTTGCTTTTTACGCTCATTTTACTATCAGAAATAGTAGGAATTAATAAATATCCACAATTTAATAAAATATAAGCAATCCGCAAAAACGTCTTACCATCCACCTACCTACCAAGTACCTATCTATCATCCACAAAACCTTCTGTCTTCTGCCGAAAACTGAATTTCAATCCAATTATGGCCAATATTCCACGTTTTACAGTTGATTCAATTTTTTATTTTTTTCAATTCCTTGATTCGGCCCACGTTTCCGCGATGGCGGATCTTATATGGCTCTGCATTATAGTCCAGTTATTGAAGTTTCAGAGAAAATAAAAATGTGCATAAAGCCAAGGGGGTGAACACATTTGCAAAACAGATGTCAGTTATTTTAATTGTATGTATGTTTAGCTGTTTACCTGTTTGCCACTGTGGATGCGGTTCCTGCGGAGGACAGGAGTGCTGCCAGTGGTCACCCAGACCCCGGCCAGTGTGTTGCTGTAAACCTCATTCTCCTCAATCACCCCCTGGCCTTTCTCATGCTGAAACACAGAGCAGGACGGCTGTCAAAACAGTCTCTCAGCGTCAAAAATGGTGGGCACGTAATAGCCCACCGCTTCCTTGAAATGAAGAAAGTGTATCTTTTGTATTCAGTGTTTTTTGTATTAACTAAATACAATGCATGCACTTGATATCTGCCTGTGAAATTGTGCGTGTATTTACCACGTAGATGCCCCCGTGCTGTCCATCGTGGATCTTATTGTGCCGTACAATGGGGCAGCTGTTGGTTCGGATCTGGATTCCCGCCAAGGCGTTACCATAGATATCATTACCCTCTATCAAACCCCGCCCATCTCCAAATATGTACACGCCTCCTTGGTTTCCGTTGAATATAGCGTTTCCCCTGGATATGGAGCATAAAAAGGTCAATTGTTTCAAATAGAATATGCATATAGACAGGTCAGGTGCAGTGTTTCCCCTACCAGTGCCTTGGGGGGGAAAGGGGGGGGGGCGGTACTGGTGGTAGTATTGCTAGTGAGTTGGTTGCACCCTGCTGGTACCTAGGCTGCCAGTATCTTCTTAAAGGGTTACTCAGCAAGTCCTCTGCGAAGCGTGTTCTCACCGTATCGTGGGGTCGCTGTTGGAGGTGATCCAGACGCCGGCAAAGTTGTTGGCGTAGATCTTATTCTCGATGAACTGTCCCCGGCCCTTCTCGTGGACGTAGATGCCTCCTGTCTGGCCGTGGTGGATCTCACAACGCACCACCGTGGGGTTGGCGTAGGCCTTCACCTCGAAGCCTGCTATGCGGTTCCTATGGATGTTACAGCTCTCAAAGTAACCCTGAAACAAAGCCACGAGGAGACATTAGTCGGATGGTGAAGCTCTGCATTAAGCACACACCTTCAAGTTGAAAGTACGACATGGGTGGTCAAAGTTGAGTTACCATGCCGTGATCAAAAGTGAACACTCCGACGTCTCGGCCGTGGTGGATGTGGTTACGTCTGATGATGGGGTTGCCGTGGTTTTTCACCCAAATCCCCGCCAGCGCATTGTTGCTGATCTCATTATCCTCATATATTCCCTGAAAGGAATAAAAAGACTCAGTCAAATTCAGCGCTGTGTTAACACTGGTGTGCCAAGTGAAAAAGAAAGCCGAGGCTTTTACCTGTGCATGGTCTGTAATGTACAGCCCTACGTTCTCACAGTCGCTGATGTTGCAGTGTTTGATGGTTGGACACGCCCCCTGGCCACTCACACACACCGCTGAGCCCACTAAGACACAGGAAAAAGAGAGGTTTCACACTGTAGTCAAGGATTATGCTCCCCTAAAACAAATTAATCAACAATTACACAAAATGAATACAGTACTTAGGCCATGTTTAGACCGCAACTGTCTCTGCATAAAACGGCAAACTGGTGTTGCGTTCTTGCCTTTGATTTTGCGTTTATACACTTATGTCGGCAATTTATGTTGGCAGACTTGGCATTGCACATCACTTGACAAGTTCGTGCATGACCAGGCCAGAGACGAATGACAGAGAGATAGCTCATTCCAGGCTCCGCCGAAAACTCTTCCGGTCTCCTAAATGGCAGCTTGCGATTGTCTGCCTGTCAATGTTATGAAACGATATTGGCTAGATCCAAGGGGTACATGCGAGTTAAGTTGTCATGACCGTCGAAATATCTCTGGCACACAGAGAGAGACACACACACAAACACATCAGCGTTTCCGCTAGCACTCACAGCTGCAGGACATCGTGTCCTTTAAGATTTCAAATAAAGGACAAATGGTATAAATTCAGGACACATTAAATCTGTGTTTATTGAGCTTAAAAACCTACGCTGCGCTATGTGGTGTGGCGATGGTTCAGCTGGTCGTCTCGTCCAGGCGGAAAACACTAGCGTCCCGATAAGATAATAGATCCATGCGTCCACGTTAGCAAGCAGGCAGAAAACACTAGCCTCTAGCTACGTTAACAAGCAGGCGGAAAACACTAGCCTCTACATTTTTAGCATCAGGCTACAGTTCTCAGACGATAGGATAGCATGCAAAACTTTAGCCGTACAAACACATTTATTACAAATTAGGGATGGGCATTGTAAGGGATTTAAATACTCGAGTACTCTCCTTCTGTTATGAAAGAGTACTCGAGTACTCCCCCCCCCCCCCCCCGGGGGAACGACACACACACATGAAAGATCCTAAGTTTGGCTATGTTAAGCAGTTACCATTAGCATTCGCCAAATGCCTGTGATGAGAGCAGGGGTGATCTGCTTTGTATGGGGCTGTTCACAGCAACTTCACACACATTACCAATTTTGCATGGAAAAAGCGCTGCCTGGTGCACTTTTTAGTTTTTACAGATTGACTGTGATAAGGTGATCCGGTGTTAGCCGTTAGCCTACCTCAGTAAAAGTAACTCCCAATACATGTCGGTAATCATTCCATACTGCTTCTTGATCACTGTTAAGTAAATCCACTTATTAAAAACTCTGGTGTTCTGCCAAAAAGTGATAACTGCAAACATGATAACTGCAAACAGTAATAATGTTCGCTAACGTTAACCGCAAAAACATCCGAGTGATGGTCCCCGCCCGTGGTGAAACACGGAACGTTTGGCTATGGTAAACAAAGTTACTGTCAGGGGTCCGTTAGTCAAAGTGGTCCGTCCGAGTAAAAAACATCTAACGTTACCATCTTTGCTTGCACATCTATATATAAATTGGCCATGAACGGAAAACAACTGCAATCAAATCTTGTTTATTTTACATCTGCTGAATATAGATTGCGTTAATATACATGGACGTCTGTGTTGCTGGCGATTCGCCAGACGCTGTTACCGTTAGATCGGCCATTTTTATAGGGGAGGGGGGTGGGGCGAGTACCCGGACAGCGGAAACGGTACTCGAGTACTCTCGTTACAAACGAGTACTCGAGTACCCGAGTACTCTCCCCCATCCCTATTACAAATGAGTCAGGCTAATAATAAGAGTACCGTACTAGAAAATAGTAGACTTGGCTTGCTTTGGGTAGCTACCCACTAAGTTAAGAGGAAAACACACGCGCTATAGACGGTTGGGGGGGGGCGCCATTCTAAGGCGTATCTAGGGGAAACACTGTGGAGACCGAACAGGCACAATGCTGTCATGGAAGGCTTTGTGAAATGGTGTTGTAACGTTAATCTTCATGTACATTATTAGTTATTATTAGTGACTCCTGCTCTCCTGAGATGTATAATGTTATGTACATATTGCTCCTCCTGAGATGTATAATGTTATGTACATATTGCTGGTGATCCGTTACTTGTGTCGTCAACCTGGGCGCAAAAACGTCGGCCAAATGCCGGCAGATTTGAGACACAATATAATAATTTAACGCTACTAATCAAGGTTCATACACATTTTGACCAATGGATTTCCATGACTTTAAACCAAATTTCCATAACCAAACATTTTGTAAAGTCTCGATGTGTACATGAAAAAGTCAGTGAGTAACGACATTCTATGTACCGTAATGTAACTACTAACAGATGACAATAATTGAAAAACTAACATGGTCAGTTACTACCCCCAACACTGACGACAACAAAGACCTTGAGTAGGGCTGGGCGATATGGACCAAAAATCATATCTCAGTATTTTAGGCTGAATGGCGATACATGATATATCTTGGTATTTTCTACAAAGTAGGCTAAATGTTCAGTTGTAAGTTGGGCTGGGCGATATGGGCTCTTATAAAATATATTTACACAATGAGATTTTTGATAAATAAATCATCAGTAATGAGAATATAATGACTAATGATAAGTGAGTAAAGGCAAATAATAGAACAGCTAGAACAGTCTGGTAAGCTCAGAAAATGACATCACATGAGTTTTACAAAGTGGGAGGCAAGCCTCCCCAGCAGGACTCAGTTTCAGGGGAGGCTCAGTAAATGGAAATGAAAAGATATTACATTAGTTCTGAAAAGGAGATCACATAGAATAGCCTAAATGTGTGTGATTTGGTTAAAGATATAACAGATACAGTAGTATTGGGGAATTTTACTGTTTTTCCTCACTTTCTCACAGTCAGAAACAAATAAATGCCTTCAGAGTTCAGACAGACCTTTTTCATAGACTGAAGCTATCTTGTCTCAATCGTTGAGATCAAATAATTGTCGGGGTCAAATAACAATCATGATGCCCTTCGTGGAGGCAACCACCCTTCGCCTCCACGTCGCGCACCTAGCCGTTGATTATCCCTTACATATAGATCATTTAGTGATCCACCAGAAGTAGAGTCACCACCTACTTTGCATTCCAAACCATAGGAAAGCATGACTCCACACTGTTAACAAGTGTTCGCTGTGTGTGTGTGTGTGTGTGTGTGTGTGTGTGTGTGTGTGTGTGTGTGTGTGTGTGTGTGTGTGTGTGTGTGTGTGTGTGTGTGTGTGCATTACCTGTGCAGGTGGAGCGGATGATGCAGTGGTCGATGTTGGGGCTGCAGTTGACGGTGATCTCCAGGCAGTGGTGGGCGTTGTGGTGCTGCGCTGACTTATCATCAGGGTTGAACTGAGGAGAGAAGTGCAGCAGTGGTCAGGCAGAGGCTTCGCCCACTGACAGACCAGCGCACATCCAGCTTTTGTTCACCCACCTCTTACAGATCAGCCATCACATATACAGTACAGGGCTCCACACTGCCTTTTTCTACTGGAGGTACTGGTGCCTCTAAAATGTGTAGATGATGGCGCCAGCACATAATCAGGTAACAGTAATATCCCTTGAGACGTACTATAATCATCGATATGTGCTTTAGTAAAACATCAAAATGCATGCATTGCTGAACCTAGAATTAATTAATAACCGATTTGATAATGCACACACATGTGTGTGTATGTATGTATGTGTATTTATATAGCATCCTGCCTGCATTGTATACGTTAAGATTGGCAAATTAAATATATTGATCTTAGAAAGCTGCAGCAGAAGTAGCTCGCTCGCACACTAACATGATGGATGGTGAAGTCAAGACCCGCCCTACTCTGCCTCTGATTGGCTAGACTTGTTGCTTTCGTCAGTTGGATTGGTCGCTAGTGTCACAGCCACTTAAGGTCTGACCACGTGAGAAGTAGATTCACAATACACACACTCGGATACTGCACACACACACAATTGAATTCACAGGCATCAACGCTTTTTTGCGTTGTTTTTAACTAACAAATCGTACCAGCGTACTTTAATGCCAAAATGCGTGCCTGCTGCGAAAAATGCGTCCAGCTTGGCAGGTCTGCATATACCAGTCTTGTAAGTCCTCTTAACTCATTGAGTGCCAATGACGACAGTTGTCGTCAATTCGAATACTAACGTAGAGTGCCAAAGACGACGATTGTCGTCAATTGCGTTTTTTGACGGTGGGACGTGGATCAATGCCCGATACATCTCCTGTACAAATATTGTAGCTATTGGAGGTCTATAACCTATTTTACCGACCCAGTAGGTGGCGACAGTGCTCTCCAGATTACAGAAAGGTCTGGAAAACAGGAGGAAAAAGCCGTGATCAAAGAGAAACCGATGCATGCTGCAGCCAGAGCCATATAGATTGCTCTGTCTGCAGCTGACGTTGTCTGCGAACCGCAGTCAATCCGCGCACACAACTGAGCTCCTCTGCCTCTGTCTGTCTGTCTGCATAGTTTCTTCACACGATTAGCCGCCAGAAAGGCAGCACCCGACGCCGAAGGGCCAAACCTTTCCCTGCAGTCCGGGTTGGCATTTCCTTGTCGCGCTGGGAGCCGCCCGGCGCACACAAACAGAGCGCTCCGAAAATAGACTGGGTGCGTGAGGCTGTGTAGTGTGGGGAGGAGTTTGCAGCTGAGGGGGGGAGAGGGGGGTGGGGCACGCAGGCACCACACAACTACCCCACGTCACTACATCATAAAATATTATCTTCAGACTCAGTGAATGTGCTTGAAATGCTGCATTTCACAAAAGGCGGAATAACTCAGCTTCTAATTTGAAAAGTGTCTTTTTGCTCAAAACAGCCTATCTTCTCCGGCTCATAACTAAAGAACGGAAAATGGGATCAATAAACTTTTTTTTGCAGATGATAGAAGAGAGTCTCATCGTTCTTTGTACGTGTTCGGTGTTTACATAGTAATATCACACAATATTCTGTGGGCCTTGAGAAATCACTGAAAACGCTCTGAAACTCTGGCACTGGGAGCGTCCGTTCTCCAAAAGTGGCTGGCACTCAATGAGTTAATGCAAATTTGTTTCCAGTCATGCTTAGACTTCGGAATGAATCCTAACACTTAACATAAACTCAAATAACTCTTGAGCAGCAATGACACAGCGCAGTGCGGAGAGCGATAGGAAGAAAGTGTATCAAGCTTGGCCCAGCAGTTTTGAGTTGACGGATGACACGAGGCTCAAACTGAGGGATTCCGGTAAGACTAAATTCAAGCACTTTTAAGGCCCACTTTCAAGTACTTGATTTTGTTTTTTAATTCAAGCACTTTCCAGACCCATGGCAACCCTGTTAATGAACTTAGTGAAATTCAAATGAAATTTGAATGTAGTACATGAAAGTATGGCGCAATGAACGGACGCGCTCTAAATAGTTTACATGCATTACAGTTAGTTTACAATGAACTAAATGACCCACTATTAGTGGGCAATTAATTTAATTCTCAATTATAATAATTGAAAATCAATGATGACTTCAAGACTAAGATGGAATTTGCCACTGGCAACTATAGTTCCAAAATGCGAGCAAATCAGGCAGTCAGGTGTGTGCTTACCCTGATGGTCATGTATCAGGCAGTCAGGTGTGTGCTTACCCTGATGGTCATGTATCCCACGTAGGCATCCTCTGAACCCTCCATGAAGACAAACGTCGAGTCCCTGGTATTCTCTATCACCACCTTGTCAGCTACTTTGCCAGGAGCTAAAGAAGAAAATAGAGAGCAGTCATTAAAACCCTCGTACAAGGGAACACAAATGGCCCTGGTAGTTTATCTCCATTTTAGAGATATATACAGTATATTGATTGCATGCATCACAGGCGTCAAGGTAATGTCCAAAGTAATTTCCGGCGAATGCCATGTGCTTACCTGCACCAATCATGGTGATGGGGGACTCGATATAAATCCACTCATCTGTGTAGATGCCAGAGTGGACGAAGATTAGACCGTCAAAATGGGCCTCTTGCACTCCACCCAACGCATCCTCAATGGTGTCATAGTACTGCAAGAGAAACACAAAAACATTTCAGTCAGAACATACACACACACACACACACACACACAGACATATACAATAGATACAAACACACGTATAACTTATCGGAATACAGTTTGGGAAAGCAGGCCGCTGTTTACATTGGCTGTGCAGTGTGCAATGCATAAATTTTGGTGCTGCAGCTAATGAAATAAATCCTGAGGGATTTCTCTACGAAGTTGTTGTGACTTACCAGCATATTCTCTCTGCCTTTGTATCTGCCCGGGTTACTGTAGAAATGCTCAGCAAATCCTGGTTTTACATGGGCACCTTTATACTGCAATATTACAAACACCAGGGTCAACATATATAGACATTGATCACATGCAACATAAACACAGTCATCATATAACCAGGCCACGAAACAAGAGAGAAAACACTGGAGGCAGGGCAGTCAACCTGGCACCTAAGAAAGTGCCAAGTAAGATTGACAAACCCTGTACATAAATATGCAAACAAACCACCATTGAACAGAAAGTATGCAAGCACAGGTATAATACTTCAGATTTTAGGCATTTAAATGGTGCGCTTTTCCAGAGTGGTGAATAGGGATGCATCGATTATAAATTTTGATGTACGATTATAGTCTGAGAAAAAACCACGATTATCACGGTTTCACGATTATTGTTATGGACGTATAAAAATCACATGAGCATTCTTTAAATAGAGGTTTTATTGTATTTCCCCCACAATCTTAACAGTTGCTGCCTTCGGATTAAAAAAAGAAGAAAGAAAGGGCAGATGTACTCAGCAAAGATGGATGATTTAATATCCCATGGCTCTGACCTAATCAAATCTAACTGACATCACTATTGTGAACATAAAACAAACAACATTTCTGATATATGATTGTTTTAGTAAAGTGTATCACTCAATAGTCAATACAAAAAATATTTTATTATTATTTTATAGAAGCGAAAGTCTATAGCTGCTTAGTCTGCAGAAAAAACACAAAAGGCATAGTAACTTAGACTCTTATTGGCATGTTATGGGCCGTCTGAATTTTGCATTGGGGTCAGTTCTATTGAAGTGATGATGGGGCAGGCATGGAAAGCCTCACTATAAGCCATCATGTGTTGTTTCACTTTTTACTGGAAAATGCTCCCTCTAGATTAAAGAAAGGACACTATGTGGTGTTGACTGGTGTTTGTTATGTAAATGTGCACATTTGTTTTCGTTGTCTCAGTCAGATCATGACTGCCAAGCAGCTAGCTACGTTAGCTTCACGTTATTAGGCCTACATGTAACGTTAGCGGGTTGCTTTTGGAGTTGACACAAACCCTTGATGTTTCTTTTTGTGTAAAGCATGAGGTTCTCTATGGTTTACGCCAGCTCTGGAGTGCTTTAAATGCGGGGATGTTTGGTCACAACGAGCTCGAGGACCGCTGCCTGTTGAACTATGTACGCTAGGCCATGGCCAGCTAGCTAACATTAGCCACAACAGCTAACGTTAATGTCATTGACTGTATGTTAACGGTAAACAAATCCGCTGCCTCCTCCCCATGTTTGGTTTAACGTAACACCAGCTCAGACTTTCCCCTAATCTCAGAAACCTTGCGGGACATGTATTGCAACATTTATTTTGGTGCTGGCGTCCATGGCTAGGCTACCGACTGACTACTACTGGGAGACATGGCAGCTGCCTGTGTTTGGTGCCTCCGCTAAATAGTCCGTGCGGGAAACGAAGCGAGAGAGACAGGTTCTTCACGGGAGTTTTAAACTGACGAACTGTTGTGAAACAAAACACTCGGTGTAGCGGAGCCTCTGCGGTTATATAACCGTGACGTTTTAAATCGTGGTTAATAGTCAAACCGGTTAACCCCTGCATCCCTAGTGGTGAATAAGCTTAAATTCCGAGATCACTGAAATTACAAGAAGCATAAAGTAAAGATGGCAAAGCCTGACGATATTTCTGTGACTATTGAAAAATCATGCAAGAGAGAAGGACAAAAAAAAATTAATAACGTGGAGCTGTGCAGAGAGAAGGTAGGGTGGGGAGCAATATCCTCCTTATGAAAACTGCATGACCACTCGTAAAAAAAAATGTATGGAGGTGCACTGACCAGCTGTTGGAAGCTCTCCTTCCAGGGGTTTGGGTGTTCATGCTCCTCAGGGCTGACCTGGTAGAACCTGCCTGGCTCAGGGTGCATCATGGGACGTGTGTACTCAAACACCTCCATGTATAGACGTTTCCTGGAAAATTAAACGACACACACAAATAATTTCAGTTGTCTGCCATTTCATAACTGAAAGTCAGAACAGGACAGGGCAGGTGGAGATTTCGTCTTCCATCCCTCCAGAGGCACTGACCATAGGATGGGGTCATTGGCTAGCTGGCTGAATCTCTTGCAGACGCAGGCCGCCTGGCAGAGGTCCTGTTCCAGCAAGTAGGAGAAGATCTTCAACACAACCTCGTCTGGAAGCTTCTGCTGGAGATATTGCTCTGCTGGGGCTGCTACACACAAACGCACACAGACAAAATGTAAGCATTTGGGACAGATCTCTAAACTACAAGCATATTACTCTATAATTAAACTGTGCCTCCATGGTAATTATAAATCCCAACACCACCATCATTTATTTGATATTCTGCCGCTGAGCAAAGACATCCTGCTTGTCCCACTTGCACACACCTGGCAGATCGTGGCTCTTACCAGACACCCGTGCCCGCTTGGCTCGATGGCCAAAGGCCTCTGTTGATGAAGTGGATGCTCCCTGCAAACGGGGGACAAGTAACACATCAGCTTCACATGCCAACAGTCAAGCACAGTTATCGGCTAAGATATTTACTATTCTGACAGGAAATCGTTGTCCGTTCACAGGAGGATACAATTAATCAGCAAATATTTCTCTCACACAGAAACATGCACACTGCAGTGCCAACACATTCACAAAAACGGCACGTAAGTTTCTCAGTCTAACCTCCATAGGGCCTTTGCTGGGGCAGGCAGAGGCGGTGGCGGAGGCAGCGGCTGTTCTCTTGGGCAGCAGGGATTTGCGTCGGAGCTGGTAGGGACTGTTCTGAGCTCCTGGACCGGACTCCTCCACAGCCATCTCTGCTGCAGCTGCGGCAGGAGCCTCCTCATCTGGGCAGAGAGGCAAACAGACTCTCTATGCATACGCTACTTTCTAAACATGCACTACAAGACAGAGCTGCAGCATAGGGCAAGACCATGTCACACACCTGCACGCACCTGTGTGTATGGACATACACGTGAATATATACAGACAGACATAAGCTGGACCTTTCAGGCTCAGATGAATGAACACACTTATTCATGCAGAAGAATCATATCTCTGGTGCACCATAACACACCTAATTTTCTCCTGTAACAGTAGCTGGTGCGTTGTATTTAGTTAAATAATAATCATAAATGACTAAAATTATAAATAAGCAGCCACAAACCAACACTTGACTGACATTATCATTCTAGTCACCATTATTCCTACAATGCAGTGCATTCAACTCGCATACTGTAGGCACTGCGCAGGCCGGGTAATAGTTGGTAATAGACAGACAAAGGTTGGTGATTGATAATGGCAGATGCACCCCCCGTAGCCAGACTGCCAGCCAGTGAGTCCAGCTATTACCAATACATATGTGGCAATTGGCATTTGTCACTGGGTCCACAACGCTCGCACATATTCAAAATCACTGACCCTTCTTTTACAGCGTTTTCCAAATAAAGCAGGTCGCCAAAAGGCCGCAGACCAGGGTCGATCAGACGAGTGGCTAATGGCTAAAAACTGAACTGCGTAGCTGGCAAATCCGCGGTGTAAACAAATGGAGCTAGTGAGAACAAGGAAGGGGCTCTGGGTTCAATCTGCTCACTGGCTACGGCAACGCTAGCTGGAAACGACTGTCCCAACAACACAAAATGGATACAGCGAATTAATCTAAATCGTTGGCAAACATGAACCTATCATCTATCGCAGCTGATGTGCATGGCCTCTTAAAGCTGGGCAGCTAGCTAACACTATCCACTTCGTTGCTAATGTTTTTGTTAACGTTACACCCCAAAAATGGCAGTCCAAAGACACCGCAGATTTACACCCTCTGAATCGGTAGTGACAGCTGGGAATGCGATGGCCGAGCAGCCGTGAACAGCCTGGTTAAAATGGACCAAGTCAAGCCCTCCGGCTCCAGCTAAGGTTACCTGAAGACTGGCTTAATAATGTTGGCAATCTAACGTTAGCTCGGTACGCAGCAGGCGAAGACAACCCCCAACCTCCACCTAACCTCATAGCTAGCTAGCTAGCGGTGTTAGCCTCAATCACTCAAGCCAAACAAAGCGCGGCCTGGCCTAAGCCACAGAGCAAGAAGCCTCGGGTTTTCCTGTTGAACCCGACATGTTTAAGTGTGGAGACCAGGTCAGTAGGAGAACATAAGTGATAGATAAAGACTGGTACCGCCTGACACGTCTTCATGTGAAAGCGTGTGCTGACCGCGGCCTAGCTTACCTCGCTCCCCGTTGTTCCGTTCGGGCTGCACCGGGCGCGGCCTCGACACTCGCCTGGGTCTCCTGTTGGTGGCTCTGACGGAGTTCATCTGGGGAGTTGGTTGTTAAAAAATAGACTGCTATCCTCGACCGCCCGCTTCCAATTTTAACACCCGACCCAAACTACAGCCCCGACCGCCTCTTTTCCAGATACACCCAAACAATTGCGACCGAAAACCCGCTGGTATTTGGGGTGTAATCGCTGTTCTACGTAGCGTATTGCTCCCCCCGTATAGCTACTCGGTGCCAGCTCCGTCTCACTCTGTAGCAGGAGGAGCCATTAACCCACACGGGAAACAATCGCGAGAAAAAAATAGCAAAGTGCCTCTTTGACCAATCCCATTTGGTGTTTTATCATCTCCTCTTGCGGCGACCAATCAGCAGCGGCGTGTCAAACTGCTCGACCAACCTTTCTGTCGGATCGATGTGATCTCTGATCTGAGCTGATTCCAACATCATATAATTGCAGCGCCGCAGAGCCCGCAGAGCCAGCTGGCTACGCCTCTTGACACTCTTGACACGGTCTGGCTACGCCTCTTGACACGGTCTGGTATACACATCACCCTTCAAAATAAAATACTCGTTGCTTTCTATCTTCCACACAAAATAAAATACTCGTTATTTTTCTCTTGATTTAAAGAATTACAAGAACAATTATGCTTTCTATCTTCCACACTGAGCGTAGTTAGGCTCGTTTTCAACTCACCCAACACATTTTGTTTTTCATATGTATATTTTATGGATTTGGAAAATGTTTCTAAATCCTTTTTAAAGGTTGTAGACAGAGTAGAGTTTTGCTATACAGTATTTACATTTCTGTATAAAATATTTGGTCAAAATAATTACATTGTTCATTAAAAATTATTTTTTTTTACCTTCAATGAATATTCAAAATTTGACAGTTTCAAGTATAAATGGTGGTAGTGCATCAATGCTATATTTAATCCATAAATTCAAATTAGACCAAAAGCTAGTAGCTAATCCAGTGAAAAACATAAATTATCTGTTGTCTCTATCTCTGTATTACAAAAATGGCAAGAATTACAATCAATATTAAAATTATTCTCAGGAATAATCCCCTTGTTGGAGTGGATATTGCGTTATAAGAGTGGGGGGCACAGGACCCCCTGGTGCGCAAGGTCCTGGAGGTGGGGGGTCTCTGCCGGAGGTGTGGTACCCGGGCAAGGTGAGGGGCAGGGCGGGTAGTGGAGGGGGACCTGCCTGGGTCTCTGGTGCCCAGGAGAGGGGCTCCAGGCCTGGGTAGTGGATGGGTGGTGATAGGGGACTTGCCTGGGTGTCTGGTGGCTGACAGAGGGGCCCCAGGCCTGGGTAGGGGATGGGTGGTGATAGGGGACCTGCCTGGGTCTCTGGTGCCCAGGAGAGGGGCTCCAGGCCTGGGTAGTGGATGGGTGGTGATAGGGGACCTGCCTGGGTCTGTGGTACCCGGGAGAGGGGCTCTTAGCCTGGGCAGAGGCAGTGTGGAGGTAGGGGGCTGGCCTGGGTGTCTGGTACCCGAGATAGGGGCTCTTAGCCTGGGCAGAGGCAGTGTGGAGGTAAGGGGACCTGCCTGGGTCTGTGGTACCCGAGATAGGGGCTCTTAGCCTGGGCAGAGGCAGTGTGGAGGTAAGGGGACCTGCCTGGGTCTATGGTACCCGAGATAGGGGCTCTTAGCCTGGGCAGAGGCAGTGTGGAGGTAGGGGGCTGGCCTGGGTGTCTGGTACCCGAGATAGGGGCTCTTAGCCTGGGCAGAGGCAGTGTGGAGGTAAGGGGACCTGCCTGGGTCTGTGGTACCCGAGATAGGGGCTCTTAGCCTGGGCAGAGGCAGTGTGGAGGTAAGGGGACCTGCCTGGGTCTATGGTACCCGAGATAGGGGCTCTTAGCCTGGGCAGAGGCAGTGTGGAGGTAAGGGGACCTGCCTGGGTCTGTGGTACCCGAGATAGGGGCTCTTAGCCTGGGCAGAGGCAGTGTGGAGGTAAGGGGACCTGCCTGGGTCTATGGTACCCGAGATAGGGGCTCTTAGCCTGGGCAGAGGCAGTGTGGAGGTAAGGGGACCTGCCTGGGTCTATGGTACCCGAGATAGGGGCTCTTAGCCTGGGCAGAGGCAGTGTGGAGGTAAGGGGACCTGCCTGGGTCTGTGGTACCCGAGATAGGGGCTCTTAGCCTGGGCAGAGGCAGTGTGGAGGTAAGGGGACCTGCCTGGGTCTGTGGTACCCGAGATAGGGGCTCTTAGCCTGGGCAGAGGCAGTGTGGAGGTAAGGGGACCTGCCTGGGTCTATGGTACCCGAGATAGGGGCTCTTAGCCTGGGCAGAGGCAGTGTGGAGGTAAGGGGACCTGCCTGGGTCTGTGGTACCCGAGATAGGGGCTCTTAGCCTGGGCAGAGGCAGTGTGGAGGTAAGGGGACCTGCCTGGGTCTGTGGTACCCGAGATAGGGGCTCTTAGCCTGGGCAGAGGCAGTGTGGAGGTAAGGGGACCTGCCTGGGTCTATGGTACCCGAGATAGGGGCTCTTAGCCTGGGCAGAACTGACACACACGAACTCTTAATGCGTTGTTGGACCGTGTCAAGAGGCGTAGCCAGACCGTGCCAAGAGGCGTAGCCAGACCGTGTCAAGAGGCGTAGCCAGCTGGCTCTGCGGGTCTGCAGTTAGATGTATCTCGCTGATTCGGACAGGCACGTTTTAATCAATTCAACACTGGCCATTTCACTAATGGACCAGTCACCAAAATAATGTACACACACTGCAGCCTCAACCCCCATTGTTGATGGGGAGGTGAATGGGGTGGGGGTGGGGGGGGGGGGGGGGGGGGGGTAGTCAGAGTGTAGAGCTAAATGTAACTTGGCAATTACCTATTGTGCTTAATATATGACTCAATCAATGAGGACAAACCTCTATCAGGTGGTTATCAGGCTCAGGCTGTTCACTATCTATCAGACTATTCTATTATTAAACCAAATGCCAGTATAAGTTCACAAAATTAACTTGAACGGCATGAATTGGCTGTCACTGGATCATTACCAAAATAGAGGAGTCAAATGCAAGTTTACCTTGAATTTGTCTTGAATTGAATATTGAATGTTATAATTTGTCTTGAATTGAATTGGTTATCATATCGTGCTGACTGACACCAGACGGAGAGAGAGAGAGAGAGGGGGGGGGGGGTTCATAACAAACCGCCCAACTTATGAATGCCACCAGATGGCATTGTTCGGCTGCAAATGAACGATTAGGCTATGTCTATGATTTCAAAGTAGAGGGCCATCTGAGACCACCTGGTGTCCCATGACAGTGTCTGACAGTGACGCACGCACACGCACGCGCACACACACACACACACACACACACACACACACACACACACACACACACACACACACACACACACACACACACACACACACACACACACACACACACACACACACACACACACACACACCTTAATTCATACCAGTTTGGCATGCAATTATATGACTGACTGATTGTAATATTGACTGAAGAGCCTGATGCATAAAAATATGACATCTGGCACCTTTCATTTCATTGCAGCACCTTGTTTCTGTTTCTTTTATGCTATATGTTTCATATTTATTACTTTTTTCTTTTTTTTTGCTTAGGTATATGGAGTCTCCCGGCCTAAGAATTTCACACAAGTGTACTTGTACAACCGGAGTGACAAACATCTTGAAACCTTTAGAGGACACTATGGTGCAGACTTGTCAAAATACTTCAAATAAATTAAATTTAGGAATAAATTGAGAGTTCAGTCAAGAGCATAACTTGCTTGTTTCTGTGTGTTGCATTAAAACATTTAGTGTGGACATTCCTTTATATCTTATTCTCTCCCAATGATAGGCAACACAGATCAATAGGCAACACAGATCTATCCAGAGTTCTTATTAGAATTCTGGAAGTCAAGGATGATTGGACATCATTTGTGTTTCGTCTGGTGGTCAGTTGTTCTGTTTGCTCCATCATCTTCTGTTTGAAAGTCATTGGTTCCACATAGGGTTCTGTCTGGAGTTTCATTGTTCTGTCACATTGTTCTGCAATGTTCTGTCTGGAGGCAAGACCAGCTTGAACCAAAGTCAATTCAAAGAGCAGGCCTATAGCCAAGTTCAAGTCAAGACCAAGATCAATAACCAGTGTACACTACAGTGTCTTTCCAAATGTAAAAATAAAGCTTATGGACTTTCTGTGTGAAAATGGCCCAGAGTTGACAGGCAAGTTGGCAAGGGCAGGATGGTTTCCAGAGACCCTAATGTTGAGCTACCAGGACTGCATCATTGTAAACTGACTTCAAGAGAGCCATGCTTCACAAATAACATTCCTTTTCTGCCTAGAGCACCATATGGATTTAATCTTGTTGTCTTCAACCCATTTTTTACCAAGTGCGCAGTGTGTGGTCAAGAGAAGGCTTTTTGGGGTGAGTTATGCATTCATTTATTCAGTCAGTCAGTCTGGAATGGATAAGGGATAGGATGTCATCAGTGATGTCATCAGTGATGCTGTCATCAGTGAAGTCATCAGTGATGATGTCATCAATTGATTGAGTGAAAATTAGTAGCCAGTTGCTCTCTAAATCAACCTTTGTTACGCCATTGGTGAAGCAGGTCCTATGGCATGAGATGCAGTGGTACAGAGCTCCCCATGCAATGTTAGCCTTGAAGGCCGTTAATGGCTTGAAACAGTGTAAGATTTGTCTTTACTTCTCTTGATTACTCTGACAGTTTGATAACGTGTCTTCTTTTTTTGCTAACCTGTCATTGTCGTGTATTCTGTATATATGCACATGGTCCTGGGCCGAATTTGCCCTTGTTTTGCACGATGGAATTGGGTTTGATACCCAGGCCCGGTTCTACGGGGGTGCAAAAGCATGCATTGCACCCTTATTTTAATTGTCTGCATGCTCAGTTGAAAAGTAAAAAAAAAAAAAAAAAAAAAAAAAAATGCTACAGCTGCACACTTACTGTTTAAACTTGAATTATAGTTGTTGTTTTTCTTTGTTCTTTGATGTGATTTTATGGCTTTTTGGCACCTATATGTAACCTTTTAAGGTTGAGATAATTGTATTATCATTATATGGTCCAAATATTTCAGTAAAGCACTTGAAACACTTGAAATATTCTTGCTTGGGTGGTATCATTCTACTTGAAATGATGGTCAAATGCATTATTTTTAGTAAAATAACATGTAAAATTTTTCGGGGGGCCGGCCTTTGGCCAGGCATCTGCACCCCTTCCTATCTAGGATGCACCCCTAGTCATCTTGTTCTGGAACCGGCCCTGTTGATACCCATGTCTTGTTACAAAGCCCAGGAATAAATACACATTCATGAAGACATGTTGAGAAACAATCACACCGCCTACAATAATATGCAAAACATTTGTGCACTTGCCTCTCCCCACAGAATATTACATTGTATTGTAATTATTGTAACAAAATGTAGGCTAGTGCTGCCTCCATGCTGCCAAGAAATGTCTGAAGTGTTTATTTTTCATGCTTGACTAAAATAATTTAACTGCACTGCTGTGGTGGTCTGCTGTAACATGCATGCTTATTGTGCCAGTAAAGTAGAGTGAGGGTCTGTCATTCTACTGGTATTTCATTTCACAGCTGAATTTAGACAAATGTGGTGATCACAATAAACCCTGCACCAGTAGTGTCCTCTGGTGGCTAAAGAGCATAAGTACACCCACATTCACTGTTGATGTAAGAGGAAGTGTTTCCGTCCATATCAATGAGGTTGACTCACAGATGCTGGCTGTCTTGCACCTGCAGCCTTGAAATCCCTGTGTGTGTGTGTGTGTGTGTGTGTGTGTGTGTGTGTGTGTGTGTGTGTGTGTGTGTGTGTGTGTGTGTGTGTGTGTGTGTGTGTGTGTGTGTGTGTGTGTGTGTGTGTGCGTGCGTGCGCGCGCGCGCGTGCGTGCGTGCGTGTGTGTTATCTAGCTGCCATATCAATCCTCCTGTTATGAGTGGTGAGAGCAGCTGTGTAATCTCCCCTCCCACGCCCACCCACCCTGACACAGAGTCGGGGGTGGGCAGGGTCATGTCGTCCTTGAACCTGTCGGACGCACTGAAGGACTGATAAAGCAAAGTGGACAGCTCACAAAATCATGCACTTGACACACAGACCTTGTAACATCAATATGGAACAACTCGTATTTCCTTCAGGAACACTGAATTTCACCACTTGCAAAGAGAACTACTACACAGCTTCAACACATAATCCAAAACTCAACATTTATCCCAAGAACTCATTCATCAGTAGAGAATGGATCACAAATCCTTTCGACAGTATCTACAACTCCAATCAGTCATAACACATAAGATCAACCTCAAGCAGGATAATATTCAACCATCTAGCAGAAGAAATAATAAAACCCGCAACATCTAACAAATCCATCTCCAAACTGTACAAATTTCTCCACACTGACCAGACAACATCTCTCCCAACTGCTAAATGGGAAAATAACCTATCCATATCACTAAGCAACGACTCCTGGACACATTTTCAATGACCAATAAACCCAACCTCCCACTCATACAGTACAAAATCAACCACAGAACAAATGGGCCTATCAGAAACAGATAACTGCACACTATGACCCCCCCTAACACCCTAGACGACTACATCCATGCATTCTGGCAATGCCCACATGTTCAATAATTCTGGGAGAATCACTGACTGTTAGGCGAATTATCATCAACCACACTCACTCCCCAACCACAACATACAAACAATACTCATCACTCTCACTGTCACAAAGAAGACGATTCTCCTCAACTGGAAAAGCAGGAAAACAGGAGATCTCTCAGTCTGGATCGACCTCTTCACAGAACACATACAGTAGCCTAACTATGGAAAAACTAAAAGGCATCAGTTCCTGAAAGCATGGGAGCCAATCCTCACTGCACTCTACTCTGGATAACGCACACCACAGCATATAGACACACCAGTTAAGACAATAGAACACTCACACATCCGCACCCATTAATCTTTTGCAAAATGCTTGTTCTGCTTTGTTATAATGATGCCAGTGATGATATTACATGATCATATCATGTATTATTAACATAATGATACAGACAGTATTGCTCATTCTGCCACACTCCCTGATCCACATGCCAAACTGTAACCTCTGCCCCCGGTTTGTTCTTATGCCGTCACATCAGTGCAACGCTAATAGTCAGTTTGTCAGTCCACTATGTCCATCTTGTCTACCTTTTATGTCCCCTCTTTTTTTGCTGTTGTAAAAACGGATTGGTTACTCTTCAATCCGTGACAAGTGGAAATAGTGGTCAAAGTATGAGGAGCAGAGGGAGATGTGTTCAAGGGTGTTTATCCTTTCCAGATACAAATGAAACAGATGAATGTGGGTATCAGATGATTGAATAGCTAGAAAACAAGCATACACGGACAAAGGTTTACTCATTAATTTCATTTATTTATGTAGGGACAGATACATAACATTTGTCAACATCTGATATGCTGTGTACATCTCTCTACCGAATGATTTAAAGAGTTGTAGGGGTATTCTCCAGTTTAAAAAGATTTATAGGAAAAGAATAATTAACCAATATGAAGTATCTGGATGATTTTCTTATTTTGTTTGTTCTCATGTGACATGATTGTGTCAGTCACAAGATTGCTAATTATTAATTAGAATTTTGTTTCTCCGAGGCCATGATGTAGCGTCTATTTCAAATGACTGCTTGTCAAAATAGGCAGACCATCTATGTTTGTTTTTTTACAAATTTTTTGAGAAAGGGGCAGGTATAATAACTTTTTCTGCTCCTTTCTGGCCAAACCTGTAACCTGTTAACAAGATATATTGTATGTATGTTTCTTGTACTGTGTTTGGTCAGAACAAATAAAAATGTACCACAGCATTTGTAGCCGTGGCTAGTTTGCAATACCCGTCCCCTAGATGTTATTACAAGCACCTGTTAAATGCAAAGTACAGTAAAAAAAAAAAAAAAAAAGCAATAATATACAGTAAACATAGACATGGATAGCATAAAATCATAGAATCAGTCAGTCAATCAATCAATCAATCATGGAGCAACACAAACAATCATACATAAAGGATATAAACATTGTATTAATACTAACTAAACAGCAATAACTATAACAAAACCCAACTTAATTCAATAATGCATCTGAAGGAAGAGCAATCACCCAGGGAACAAACACACCAGCAACAAACAGCTCAGCAGTCAAAGGCAACACTGAGCTGAGGCCTAATCAGTGCCTCTTAGTCCGATTGCTAGCAGGTGTGCTCGGGGGAGAAAATGCTTGGAGGTGAGGAAGTGATGGGTTGTGGGAGTTGAAGTCCAGGGAGTCATTTTTCTACATGTACAAAAGTGACATGTAAAAAAACAAACACCCAACAGAAACATCTGGTATACATAATGATATAAAAAAAAGTGACACTTGATACTATTTTCTTAAGAAAAAAACATAATTGTTACATTCCACTCATGTAAGAAATTATTTAAGAGGTATGGAGAGCTACAGCAGATGTGTTTATTAATCAGCAGGTCCAGTGGTGTGTTTCTTATTAACATGACTCATTAATATGACTACAAACAAAAAGTGACAGCTATTTGACTTAGGTCTGGTGCATGATTCTCTATCTGTAGTTCTGTAGTAGGCCAACACGTTCTCATTCCGAGCACGTAGCATATTGACGCTTTGTCCCGTCCCTTGTGCGTCGCTTGTTACTAACATGGTACCCTTGAGCGACTCATGAAACGACTTGGGCTTTCCGACTAAACTCAATGTAAACCCATGGAAGTCATCTTTGACGCTTATGGCGACTGCTCCCCCATTAGTCAACTGCTCCGGGTCTGGGGGGAGGTTAGGTTTAGGCGTGGGGGGTGGGAGAGGTTAGGTTTAGGGTTAGGGTCTGGGGGAGGTTAGGTTTAGGCATGGGGGGTGGGAGAGGTTAGGTTTAGGGTTAGGGTCTGGGGGAGGTTAGGTTTAGGCATGGGGGGTGGGAGAGGTTAGGTTTAGGGTTAGGGTCTGGGGAGGTTAGGTTTAGGCGTGGGGGGTGGGAGAGGTTAGGTTTAGGGTTAGGGCTGGGAGAGGTTAGCTCCTCCCCCCAGACCCTAATGGGGGAGCAGTTGACTAATGGGGGAGCAGTTGCCATAAGCGAGTTTAGTCGGAAAGCCCAAGTCGTTTCATGGATCGCTCAAGGGTACCATGTTAGTAACAAGCGACGCACAAGGGACGGGACAAAGCGTCAATATGCTACGCGCTCGGAGTGAGAATGGGTTGAGTAGGCTGTATGTAATCAGACTGCTACAGTACATGGTTAGTTAGTCAGAGGTTAGTGGCTGATACTAGCCAAGGATTGCTGCTCTTAGGGGCGGTCCATGCCGGGTGCTGGCAGGAGGAACTCTCGTTGCGGTAAAACTGCGCCTGGGTCTTAAACAGGCCGAAGCGCGCCATGAAGAGAAAGAAGTCCCGGCGGAAGGTACGCGTGAAGAAGGCGTACAGGAAGGGGTTGGAGCAGGAGTTGATGGGGTAGAAGAGCACCAGCAGGAGCTTGGCGTTGGAGACGGTGATGAGGGGCAGCTTGAGGGCGGCCGAGATGGCGAAGAAGGAGATGGGAGCCATGCAGAGGAAGTCGGTGAAGATGAGCACGGCCATGCGCTGGGCCACGTGCATGTCGGCGCGGGCCGAGGGCGACGAGGGGTTGCGGACGCTCAGGTAGATGCTGAGGTAACAGCCACACACGCAGATGAAGGCCAGCACGTTGAGGAGGAGGAGAGACACCAGGTAGACCTGAGACTTGTGAGACTCCACGTCCATGGGCAGGCAGATACTCACCTGCAGGGCATGCAAACACAACACATTTAAACACATTTGACACACCATTGATGACTTGCTATATTAATTACTATGTTATTGTGCTGATTCCAGGCGAAGGGAACCTCTAAAATGGCTACCACTAAATGCACTTTAACACAGGTTGCCCTTCTATATGGAGAAAATACATTTCAGATATACTTCAGAATATATAGCCTAAGTATTTTTCAAAATAATTGGCCAAACAAATATATTAGTATAGGTGAATGGCATTCATTCTATATATATTTTGGACACTGGAAATGCACTTTCTTTATAGACGAAATCAGCGGGGATGTTTACATTTACTTCCGGTTACCCCTGGGTCCACACATTATAATGGCGGTGGACGGCACAAACTGACGTGTTGAAGACAAAAACAATCAAAGAAGACAAAAATGGTTTGTCCGTGTTGTGTTGTTGTTTAATATCATTCATAACAACACTTTCACTAACGTTAGTGGAGACCAGACTAGCTAATTTACCTGTTGGACCAGACCAGAGTAGACTTGAAGCTAAATTAAATTAACGTGGCGTCAGTAGCTCTGTCTGTAACGTTAACGAGTCTGCAAAAAAACTGTGAGTTTGACAGACAAACAAACGTTATTAGCTAGCTAACACTACATAAAACAAACACAGAAGAAAGGCTAGATACGTCGGACAAGCATGTTTACCAACGGTTTAACCATTTAAATTGAAAGTAGTCGGCCGAAAACAACAAGAGGGTTTGACAGCATTTATTTGACAACACGCACATTTAAACCTGCCGCCTTCCCCAAGTGGTACCCGGAAGTAAATTTGTTTACATGGTGACGTCACGGTGATTTGGTCTATAGGCACTACAACATATTTCATATTTTGGTCACTCAAAATATTTAGCATTTTCCATTTTGCATCCCCATTTGAATTAACCTGAATGTTTACAAAAAGGGCCACAAAATGGCTACAGGTGGGAGCTTTGGCATCCAGAGAGAGAGCAAAGGACTGAGAGGGTGAATTATATGGAACATCTACCTTCCTGTAGCTGCTGACCTCCATTATGGGCAGCGAAGCAGCCAGGAAGGAGAAGACCCAGCCTGCCGCCATGATGGCACAGGCGTGTCGTAGGCGGAGCTTACGGTCGAGGCGCAGAGCGTGTGTGATGGTGTGCCAGCGCTCCAGGGTGATGGCAGTTAAGGTAAACACTGACAGCTCACTGGCAAACACCTGAAAATCACACAGATATGTGTCAAATAAACATTCAGTATGTGAATGCTCTTATTGGTAATCCATATGCAATAAAGTCTGGGAATATTACTTCCCTCTCAAAACAATCTCAAAGACATGCAAGGACACATGCAATCAGACACACGCACACACGCACGCGTCGCACGCACACGCACGTGCACGTGCACACGCACACACACACACACACACACACACACACACACACACACACACACACACACACACACACCGTGAAGAAGCCAGCAGTTTTGCAGCCCGGGCCTGTCTGCCAGTCGATGGCATGGTTGTAGTACTGACCCCGAGTCAGCACGTCTTCGATTGCTATGGCTACCAGGTAGATGCCCATGCAGAGGTCGGCGAACGCCAGGTGGCACATGAGGAAACGAGGAACTGTCAGCTTGGTCGGACTACCTGTCAACACAGGGAGGGGGGGGGGGGGCAGAATAGTGGCTCACACAAGTATAAAGCTGCACCGCACCATCTGACATGTGCAAGCAGGAGGAATCAAGAAAACAGCCCACAGCTTAAAAAGACTCAAAAACGAGGATTAGCATCACGTGAATTCTGCTTTAGAGTTGATTTGCCCTTCAATACCTAACAAGACCAGAAGCACCGCCACGTTCCCAAGCAGTGCGAGGATCGAGATGATCCAGATGAGGACCCGCAGGTAGACGCGGCCCATGATGTCCTCACAGGGGTTGAAGGCGTCGGGGGTGGGGCTGCAGGTGAAGTTAGAGCAGTAGGACTTGTAGAGGTCGGGCTCTGACTGAAGGTCGGGGTCGTTGCACCAGTCGTGCCATCTGGTCCTGATGCACAGACACACCATGCATGCAACATGCAACATGCATTATGCATAGACATGCACACATAGGCTACATTTGTGCACATCATGGTAAGACATTCACTTGATACTGTACATAGGCTATGTAACTTCTATTTTATTCTATGTCATTGTATGGAACAGTCCTATGTCTCTTATAATGGTTGATGCTTATGTTGATACTTTTCCATGCCTGAGTACGAGCAACTGTATCATGTCCCAATTTCCCCTCGGGGATCAATAAAGTTTTTCTGATTCTGATTTTCTGATTCTGATACTTGATAATTTTATGATCATCGGCTTTTAGCAAAATATGTTGAAAAATGATAGCAAATGAATAGTAGTGGCTAGTATGGACACTATCAGAAAGGAATCACCAGAATGAAGCCCATATTGTGTATTGAATTGTATGATCCCGTCCCTAGCATCATATACCTCATGCGTGCAGTGTTTTGGTAGGAAGACTACCTCATCTTGATAAAAGCACAGCAGTGTGAGGAGTAGGTGAGGTTGGCCCGTTGGAGCTTCGTGAATCGTGATGCAGGAGGGAGATGTTTCAGATCGTCGGCAGACTCTGCAATGAGATACTCCAGTCCACCCAGGATGGAATCTGGCAGGGAGCTCAGTGCTGTGTGAGAGACATCTCTACAGAAGACAACCAGGGGCTGAGTCAACCAGGAATGGAAACTCTCATAATCCATTTTCATGAACAAATGTACGTTATACTACTGATATTATACAGTAGTGATTCAACCTATACACCCCATTCATGAAGGCTGTACCGTACTGTTCTTACCAGGAAAGACAATCATTAATAAAAAATTGTTAATAATAAGAAGTGATGCATCTAAGTTGCAACAGTGGTTTGTTTGAAATAGACAACCAAAAGAGCCCCACAACTCCATCAACATCAACTCCCCCACAAACCGACAGATTTATCAAATTACCACAATTACAAAATAATACCATGCACCATTTTTATGAGGGGGAAATATTTATTTGTTAAATTTGAAAATTCTCACTTCTGAGTCTATTTTTAACATAAACATGTCACTTTGTATTTTAATGAGCCTTCCCACACAGGCCACTGTTTGGTTTTCTCCTATGCTGAGAATTTGATAACAGTTGATGATGAGAACGGTGAGTCATGTGGGCATGAGCTACGGCCGGTCATCTCACTTACAGCACTTTCAGCCCACTGGAGCCCCTGAAGGCATCAGGACTGATATGAGTAAGCTGCTTGTTGCCTGTCAAGACCCTGAGAGAGGGAGGGGAAGAAAGAAACAATTAGAGGACATGTCAGCTGACTGTATTGTTTTAGCCTGAAGTGGGTAACTGTGAGTCTGTGCCTGAGACTCACAATGTGTGCATCTTGGTGCCATTGAAGGCATCACTAGCCACCTCCTTGATGCCATTACTTCTCAGCCGTCTGTCATTGGGAAGAAAAGCCAAGTCACAAGTCATGTGGCTCTAACTTTAAACACAGCACACTGCAAAGTTGCATTTGCACAATCCAGGATCAATTTAATTTGCTCCAAGTTACAGTAGCCTCTGATACTTAATGACAAAGACTATGGCTGCATAGAGTTTCATTCTTGCATTTTTTTTTATGATTGTTTAATCATTAGTAATCATGTAATTTAATTCATTCTAATAAATTATTGCCAGTAATATTATTGTTAGTAGAAGCAGTAGCAACTGCAGTATTTCCCCCCACATGTACATACAAAAGGTAAATACATAAAATAAATACATATAGCTGTGATTGAGTGAGCCTGATTCATGATGTGGTTTTCGGCAGGAAGAGAAACACAGGAGGCACACACACACACACACACACACACGCACACGCACACGCACACGCACACTCACACTCACACTCACACCCACACACACACACACACACACACACACACACACACCAACATCAGAGACACAAACATCAGAGATGGAGATAATTTAGATGTGAG
Organism: Poromitra crassiceps; assembly: GCF_964638095.1. NCBI lineage: Eukaryota > Metazoa > Chordata > Actinopteri > Beryciformes > Melamphaidae > Poromitra > Poromitra crassiceps. Next base: position 22,631,358 of record NC_139626.1, read on the forward strand.
ATGATAGAAAGCAGGAAGGAGGACAGGGACTTCTGGAGGGGACATTCATCACACCTAAAGCCAGTCGGAGCTGTCAGAGAGGTGTGCTGCGTGCACTTCTAAAATAATAATGAATCTCTTACATGTGGCTGATAGTTTGAGTGCAGAGGCCTCGGAAGGCATTGGCAGGGACTCTCTCTATGCGGTTGTCCTGCAGGTCACTAAGCAGTACATACAGCAGAACACACACATGACAAACTACACGCTGTGAAAATGCTGAACACAGTAACAGTATGATATACTATATACAGAGTGTGCCAAATCTTTCTGTTATAATGGCCGACAGGGGAATCCAGCTATGATGCCTTTCGACTGTGCAGTGGAAGTGTAGAGGAAAGGGAGGAGACGGGTTAACGAGGGATTTGGAAACCCTGAGACAATCCAAACACGGACTGCATTCCTCATATTATATTATTATTATTATAAAAAGAAATCCTGATATTATATTATACACAGTGCGTAGGGTTTAACTGTGATGTCGTCTGTGTGGTTGTGACAACCACAGGTCGTGTGTCTATTTTTGGGCATGTATGACTGTGCGTGTGACAATGAGGGCATGTACAAGTGTGTGTGTGTGTGTGTGTGTGTGTGTGTGTGTGTGTGTGTGTGTGTGTGTGTGTGTGTGTGTGTGTGTGTGTGTGTGTGTGTGTGTGTGTGAGAGAGAGTGTGTGTGTGTGTGTGTGTGTGTGTGTGTGTGTGTGTGTGTGTGTGTGTGTGTGTGTGTGTGGGTGTGTGTGTGTGTGTGTGTGTGTGTGGGGGCGCGCGCGTGTGTGCACCTACATCAGGAAGTCAGAGGCAGCAGAGTGGATATTGCGAATGGAGTCTGGAAACGTCCTCAGTCCAGTTTGGGAGATGGTCCTGTAATACACCGAATATCCACTCAACATGACTATATTCACATCACGACCTCATCATGACATCATGACAACACACACTCTCTACACTGAGTCACAATAATGAAGTCTGACAAGCCTTCATTATATTAAGCAAGATAAAGGTTAAGAGGGGCAAATAGACTCAGACAATTGATTAACAAGTGACAGATGTTTATCCCAACGCTCTTATATCCTTTTTTTATCGCAAAAACATGCTCTGCATTCAACATTTCTGAAATATGATCCAGTCTGCATGTTATCATTATGTCCATGAGGGAAGTTACTTACGTAGCCTATACTGTTTTTGAAAAATGTTTTTTTTTAATCATTCACAGAGCCAGTTTATTATTATTATTCTTGCTATCAGCTGTTTTGCAAGAATTCAAATTCACATCTTTGAAATGGAGGATAGCTCAATTTGGAGCAAAACTAGTCTCTCCTTTTTATCCAGTCCAAGGGCCAAATGTGACACTTAACACGTCTTCCAGGGGACGCAGAGTAATGTCCCTGGCAGTGTTGACCCAGAAGAACCAGGCCTGCCGTCCGTGACCCATTTTGGCTCCAGACTCAGTTTAAAAGTGCAGATTACATTAATTTAGGCTCCAGACTCAGTTTAAACATCACAAAGTGCACATTACATTCATTTTTGCTGGCTGTTGTGCACTGTTGTGCACAACAGCAGATACTCAACTGCAGATACTCACAGGTGCTTCAGGTTCACAAGGCCACTGAATGCATCTTTATGGATGACTCTGAGGTTTTTTGCCTTGGTTATTTCTCTGAGAGAAACACAAGTTCAAATAAATGGCGTGTTATAGTTAATGGAATAGAGCACAGTGCCACGTTTACCTTTACAGACTGTACTTACATTCCAGTGAGCTCAGTGAGGTTGGAGAAGGCGAAAGCCCCGATGCTCTCCAACACCAGGTTCTCTGAGATGAAACTGAGAGGAGAGATATGTGGCGGTAAGTATCAATGGGTAATGGCAGAGGAAGTGTGAGTGGACGGTGGTGCAGTAGGAAGTGTCAGTGGATGGTGGTGCAGCAGGAAGTGTCAGTGGATGGTTCAGCAGGAAGTGTCAGTGGATGGTTCAGCAGGAAGTGTCAGTGGATGGTGCAGCAGGAAGTGTCAGTGGATGGTGGTGCAGCAGGAAGTGTCAGTGGATGGTGGTGCAGCAGGAAGTGTCAGTGGATGGTTCAGCAGGAAGTGTCAGTGGATGGTGGTGCAGCAGGAAGTGTCAGTGGATGGTTCAGCAGGAAGTGTCAGTGGATGGTGGTGCAGCAGGAAGTGTCAGTGGATGGTGCACCAGGAAGTGTCAGTGGATGGTTCAGCAGGAAGTGTCAGTGGATGGTGGTGCAGCAGGAAGTGTCAGTGGATGGTTCAGCAGGAAGTGTCAGTGGATGGTTCAGCAGGAAGTGTCAGTGGATGGTGCAGCAGGAAGTGTCAGTGGATGGTGGTGCAGCAGGAAGTGTCAGTGGATGGTTCAGCAGGAAGTGTCAGTGGATGGTGGTGCACCAGGAAGTGTCAGTGGATGGTGGTGCAGCAGGAAGTGTCAGTGGATGGTTCAGCAGGAAGTGTCAGTGGATGGTTCAGCAGGAAGTGTCAGTGGATGGTGGTGCACCAGGAAGTGTCAGTGGATGGTGGTGCAGCAGGAAGTGTCAGTGGATGGTGGTGCAGCAGGAAGTGTCAGTGGATGGTGGTGCACCAGGAAGGGTCAGTGGATGGTGGTGCAGCAGGAAGTGTCAGTGGATGGTGGTGCACCAGGAAGTGTCAGTGGATGGTGGTGCACCAGGAAGTGTCAGTGGATGGTGGTGCACCAGGAAGTGTCAGTGGATGGTAGTGCAGCAGGAAGTGTCAGTGGATGGTGGTGCACCAGGAAGTGTCAGTGGATGGTGGTGCAGCAGGAAGTGTCAGTGGATGGTTCAGCAGGAAGTGTCAGTGGATGGTGGTGCACCAGGAAGTGTCAGTGGATGGTTCAGCAGGAAGTGTCAGTGGATGGTGGTGCACCAGGAAGTGTCAGTGGATGGTTCAGCAGGAAGTGTCAGTGGATGGTGGTGCAGCAGGAAGTGTCAGTGGATGGTTCAGCAGGAAGTGTCAGTGGATGGTGGTGCACCAGGAAGTGTCAGTGGATGGTTCAGCAGGAAGTGTCAGTGGATGGTGGTGCAGCAGGAAGTGTCAGTGGATGGTTCAGCAGGAAGTGTCAGTGGATGGTGGTGCACCAGGAAGTGTCAGTGGATGGTTCAGCAGGAAGTGTCAGTGGATGGTGGTGCAGCAGGAAGTGTCAGTGGATGGTTCAGCAGGAAGTGTCAGTGGATGGTGGTGCAGCAGGAAGTGTCAGTGGACGGTGGTGCAGCAGGAAGTGTCAGTGGATGGTGGTGCACCAGGAAGTGTCAGTGGATGGTTTAGCAGGAAGTGTCAGTGGATGGTGGTGCAGCTTAAATCAAATACAGCTGTTAGATTCTGCATGCACATTTATTCTTGGAACGCTCGTCTCCCACTGCCCAGCCAAGCCTACTCCCACACTGTTTGGGTGATCCACTTTCACTGAGCTTAGAGCTCATTCCCTTTCAAAGACTAAACACACACACACACACACACACACACACACACACACAGAAAGTTGCGTACTCACACATCATTGAGCTTGGGGAGGTTGGCGAAGGCAAACGCACCGATGTTCGTCAACATGTCGTTCTGTAGTATGTGACTAAGACAGGAGGTGTTGGAGAGAAAAGGGGGCAGGTGTGTGTGGTGAATTAATTAATTTGTTCCTCAATTTGTCCCCCCTCTCCTCACCTCCCCTCTTGTTTGGGTGATCCATATCTTCAGTGTTTTGACCTCCTCCACTCATCATGTTCATTATCACAGAGTAAACGCACACACAAACACGTGCGCGCGCGTGTGTGCGCACACACACACACACACACACACACACACACACACACACACACACACACACACACACATTCCCACACACTTACAGTTCTGTCAGTTGCTGCAGGTTCCTTAGGGCATCGTGGGGAATGACTTTGAGTTGTGTCTGCCTCACTCTCCTGTTGACACAGAGAAACAGCCAATCACATCAACCCTCACTGAGGAGCTCACTATTCACAGAAACAATGGTTGCATTTGGAACCGCCTACTATACTAGCAGTATGTACTGATTTGGCCAAAATGTAGCATGTGCAGTATGCAAACAAAAGCAACATCTGTAGCCTATGCCAAAAATACCATACAATACAATAGCTAGGGATAGGAAGGTATTAGGAATTAGCCGTGTTTTTAGGTACCCCCAAAACATTGCCTATAGTGCCATAAGGCTGAATGGCCACACCACTGCACCACGTGCTTCACCTTCAAGGTATTTGCACTTGTTTGATTTTAAATTAAAATGTATTTTATTTCTTATTCTGTAAATATGGATGCAAGGCTCATCCACATATCGTCACATTATCAATATCGAGGTATTCAGTCTAAAATATTATGATATTTGATTTTGTCAATATCACCCAGCCCTTCCTATGAGGTTCTCATAGAGCTTATAGCATCTGGTGTTGTGTTGCAGATGGCATCTGAGGTGACCGTCCATTACATACTTGTACACATCCCCGCTGTCCCTGAGCCTTGACCTTTGAGCAACTGAGCACACACACATCACTGCCTTCACCATACTCTACTTCCTGGTAAGAGTCCCTGCTTTTGCCACAGTCTGTCACTGTAGTGTGTGTGTGTGTGTGTGTGTGTGTGTGCGTGCGTGCGTGCGTGCGTGCGTGCGTGTGTGTGTGTGTGTGTGTGTGTGTGTGTGTGTGTGTGTGTGAAATATGTTCAGTATGTTCTGTTTTTTGTTCTTTTTGTGCAAGTCTATCCTGAATTTTACCTTGACATGGACCCTCTCTCTTCCTCTCCCTCCCTCTCTCCCTCTCTCTCTCCCTCTCCCCCCCTCCCCCCATCTCTCTCCCTCTCTCTCCACCTCTCTCCCCTCTGTCTCTCCATCTCTCTACACCTCCCCCCTCTCTCCCTCTCTCTCCCCCTCTCTCTACACCTCCCCCCTCTCTCTCCCTCTCTCTCGCTCCCTCTCTCTCTCCCCCACTCTCTCTCTCCCTCCCTCCCTCCCTCTGTCTCTCTCCCTCCCTCCCTCTCTCTCTCCTCCAGGCCATCTGTGCTCCTAGCCTTGAGATTCCTTCACAATGTTTCAACTGCCAAAACAAGGGGTCAGTGTTTACTGGCTGATCTCGCTCTGTGTCACCATGCAACACTTAACTAACCCAACAGCACCACCTTCAGCCAACACCTCCAGAGGTCAGAGACCCAATCCTCCACAAAAACCGGATCATAGTGGACTTATAGTAATCACTTCACCCATATAGCAACTCAAACCATTGCAGTCTCCAAGTGCGCATGTGTGTAACTGTGAATGTGAAGCCACTGATCACGAGCAGACGTGCGCTGCATACATTCCCCCAAATAATAAATGAATGCTAAATAAAACCAACGTTGGCATGTTTGCTACAGCGTTCAGCCAAGAGGAGAGGAGCCAGGGTTAGTGCAAAAACATGGACACATTTCAGACTTAAGACCAGTTAATTGGGAACGGCTTTTCCAATTGCGTATTGTCCATGAATTGTTCTCAATTTGGAAAGAGCTGATGTTTGGGTTAGGGTTAGGCAAGTAGTGCTTCTGGTTAGGGTTAGGGCAGACAGGCGCAAAATACAGCCCCAGGGCCCAGGGAGCATCTCAATCAGGCCCACAACATCCTCAGAGGAAAACAAAACAACAACAAAAACAACAACAACAATAAAAGGCAGAATGATCTCCAGGCGAATGATTAAAATGAGTATGTAGCCTACTGCTATTGATCTATTTCAGTGGTTCCCAAACTGGGGTATGCATACCCCTAGGGGTACATGGAGGGACTACAGCGGGTACTGAGAGAAAAGGGAAAATGGAAAAATGTAACAATAAATCATGAAAATAAATGAAACGTTAAAATAAATCTGCTCAGGAGGCACTAATTGCAACACTTTCACTCCATTTCTTATTTTGTCATGTTATAGTGTTTCAAAAGGTGGGTTATCATTCATTCATTGCATCATATGCTATAGTTTTCTCTTGCAGTTTTGTAAGCTAAATGTTGTAGTCGGGTAAAGGGGGTACTTGGATTCAGAAATCAGGGAAAGGGGGTACTGAACCCAAAACAGTTTGGGAACTGATCTATTTGATCTATTAGGCGGCAGCTATAGGTCAGGAGGTATACCTCCAGATATCCTCCAGTCAGCATGTCAAAGTGTCCTTGGGCAAGTTATTGAACCCCAAATTGCTCCTGATGGCTGTGCCAGCACCCTGCATGGCAGCTTGCCACCATCGGTGTGTAAATGTCTGTGTGAATGGCTGAATGTACCTACTCATTCAAGATTAAAGATTAAAGATTTTTATTGTCACTCCGTAGTACAAGTATCACGTGTGAAATTCTTGTGCTGTAGACTGCGTTACAACATAGTGCAAAAAACCCCCCAAAAAAACAAAAAAAACAAGAGGCAACAAGCAATAAAGCAGTAAGACACGCCACAGACAGTGGCGTATTCACTGCACATATGTGCAAATGGCATGAACATACTTTAAACATAATTAAACATAATAACATTCTGTTAGGTGCAAATAGCATATACTTAATTAAACATACTATTGAACATTAGTCAATACGTGATGGTAGTAGCTTACGTGTGCGTTATTTTTGTTTCTTAGGTGGAGGCTCAAATAAGCTCATACGGGTTTCCTACCTCTTCCTGCACTGTCTGGACTACTTGTTGTCTTTTGTTATCTTTTATGTATCTTAAACTGTGTAAATTGTGGGTGTGTGTGCATGTGCAAAATAAAATTCATTCATTCATTCATTCATAGCTGCAGTGCGGTACAGTACGGCTACTACACTATTTGTCATTATAAAGTGCTATATAAATGCAGGCCATTTACCAGTTGATAATTGTCTCTCTTGAGTCAATATAACATAATGCAATGTGTTTCATCAGTGAACTACAGTTTGCAGTGGTGCACATCAGACAATTGGCAAAATGTATGCTAACTTGCTATTGCATTTAAGTGGATTGTTGTGTATCAAAGTAAATCTTTTAATTGTAACCTCAGAGCACACCACATTGAAACAGGTGTGCAAAAAAGGCAATAGAAAGTTCATGTTTTTTGTGTGAAACAAGGACCCAGGCCTTCTGGGTTGACAAACAGCCTATTGTAAAGCAATCTGTCATGTCTACCAAATTCACTGTAGTTGAACATAATTCAGTACATGTATTTCATGTTTCAATTCAATTGTCCAATTTGTAGCCCTTCACTTACTTTATCTCAGTATGGCCCTCTGGGGGGGGGCCTCTGGGTTAGGGTAAGTCTCCAGTAAATGAATGTAAGCATGGTAGTAGTATTATCCCGAAAAGTGACCATTATCTGATGTGTGTGTGTGTGTGTGTGTGTGTGTGTGTGTGTGTGTGTGTGTGTGTGTGTGTGTGTGTGTGTGTGTGTGTGTGTGTGTGTGTGTGTGTGTGTGTGTGTGTTTGTGTGTGTGTGTGTGTGTGTGTTTAGTCTTTGAAAGGGAATGTACTCACAGGTACGTAATGTTGCTGGGGATGTTTGAGGGAATCTCGGTGACCCCGCTGCCCAGGAAACAGCTTCTGGACTCAACCATCACCTCAGGCCCCCCGACTGCTCCAAGCCCCCCGACTGCTGCGTCTACCTCCACCATCTTCATCATCACCGCCATCATCACCATCATCAGCACCACCACCGCCATCATCACCATTAACAGCGAGCAGGGACTCTCTCTTCAGGTTTTCTCTGTCCTAACTCTCTTCTCTCCTCTCACCCCTGTGTGCACGCAGGCCTTCCGGTATGAACTGCCTTCTCATTCCATAGGAGCATGTCTGTTCTTTCATCCATCTGTCTGCTCACTGTTCACTCCGAGAGAGAGAGAGAGAGACAGAGAGAGACAGAGAGAGAGAGAGAGAGAGAGAGAGACAGAGAGAGACAGAGAGAGAGAGAGAGAGAGAGAGAGAGAGAGAGACAGAGAGAGAGGCAGGAACGAGTCTTGGTTCTATCTGCGATGTGGAGGCGTGTATAAAACTTTGAGGGTGTGTGAGATAGGAGGTCTCTGTGGGGTGTGTGTTTGTGTGTGTGTGTGTGTGTGTGTGTGTGTGTGTGTGTGTGTGTGTGTGTGTGTGTGTGTGTGTGTTTACTTAAGTCGAAATTGGGGACACACTCGACTTAAGACCAGGTGATTGGGGATGGCGGGAGCAATTGATGACAAAAGCCTTGTCCCCAGTTGGTAAAAAGTTGATTTTGGGGTCAGTGGTTAAGGTTAGGGTTCGGTTTAGATTTAGGTTAAGGTTAAGGTTAAGGTTAGGGGTGAGGTTTAGGCAACTACTGTTCAGGGTATGTGTCCAGGGAATGCATGTAAGTCTTAAGGGGGGGCGGATTGGACTAGGAATAACTACAACATTACATAGACCTTGGTAGGACGCTATGATAAACACACTTTTCTGGTTTCACCTTTCAAATTCCAGGCTACAGTCTAAAATCTACTCCCAATTTGTTGTTCGTTGCCCTTTGACCCCTCGGAATTTCTCCTTCAGATCCAATAAAATGTGTTTTTCACACAGATGCGTCCCAAAACACTTTCGACAGACGCAGAGAATAATATATAGAAAGCAAGCACAGAAGTGGAAATAAATAGCAACCATTAAACCAGAATAGAATAGAGGCCACGAAAAGAAGCCACACACGCAGAATGCAGAACAGAATGGGGAATTGCACATGAGACTGTTCTTAAGAGTCACGTGACTTTAGCCTACAGTAATTTATGTGTTAACTTTATTTCCAACTTTCACATTGTTTTCAAGACAGGGTTTGTCCTAGTTTAGTATTCCAACTGCACATAGAACAGCTTTCACTATACTGTAGATTTTCTTTTTTATGGTTATGTTAGTTCTCATGTCAGGAGACAGCGGGGTGTGTGTTTTGGTGTGTCTCTCTTCCTCTGTGTTCCCCCTCCCCTGTGTGTTTCTGCACGGACACGGCTGGCAGCAATCTACTCTGAGTACCTGGACCTCGCAGCACGGCTGGAAATCACTCCACTCATCACCAGTAACCGGCATAAAGACCCTGGCTCTGCACCCACTCTTCGTCAGATTATTAAGTCTTCTACCGTGGTAGCTATACGTGGAGCCTTGAATTCCTTCTCGTGTTTTTTCGTGCGTTTCCTGTGGATCTTTGAATTGACTTTATTTCTTGTGTTCAGGTCGGATCTCAGCACCAGACCTCTTCGCAGCTGTGAGCGGAGTTCGGGAATTGTCTCTGCTGTGGCCTGTCAGCCTGCCATTCACTCCAGTGGAGATTATCATTGTGAAAATAAACTGTCTTCCTTTTTTGAGAACTGTGTCCGTGTCTGCTCCTGGGTCCAACCAACTTACATCGTAACATCGCATGGAGAATTGCTTCAGAATATTGAGTGATTATCAGTATTGAAAGAATGTTTTCTTTTTCTCTCCAGGTTTCTGGGTGAATCTCCAATCAGCCGTCTCTTCCAACTCCTTCTCTCTCGTGGTACGTTCCCAGAACAATGGAAAACTGCCAGAGTGATCCCAATCCATAAAAGAGACTCAAAATCAGATCCATCAAAGTACCGTCCCATATCCCTGCTCACCATCATCAGCAAAGTCATGGAATCTGCTGTTCACAAATAACTACAGTGGTACCTCCTCCGCCATGGTTTTATCTCTAGTAAACAATTTGGATTTAGACCAAATCACAGCACAGCTGATCTCCTCACATTTTTGTCCCAGACGTGGAACAACATCCTTGACAAAGGCAACGAAGTGGCTGTCGTTGCGCTAGACATTAAGGGTGCCTTCGACCAGGTCTGGCACAATGGCCTTTGTGCTAAGCTCACGGCAAAGGGCATAACTGGTAAACTACACACATGGCTACAGAACTATCTTCAAGGACGATCTATCAGAGTTGTGCTCTCTGGTCAATCCTCATCACCATGCCCCATCAACGCATCAGTACCTCAGGGATCCATTCTCGGCCCATTATTATTCTCCATCTTCATAGATGATCTTGTGGGACACTGTCAGAACAACATGTTTCTGTACGCGGACGATTCCACCATCTTCGCACCCATAACACCATCAAATGCGCCTGAGGTGGCAGTCAGCCTAAATAAAGACCTGGACAACATCAGAAAGTGGGCTGATGCCTGGAAGGTCACCTTTGAGCCCAGCAAATGTCAGGCAATGATTCTATCCAGAAAGAGGTATCCATCTTGTCCTGAGCTCTTCTTTGGCAGTACTAAAATCAGGCTCAGTGAGCAGATGGATGTCCTAGGACTTCGCTTTGACAGAAAACTCCAGTGGACCAGCCATCTTTCTAACATCTGTAAATGTGTTGCTGGACAACGTCTCAGAGCAATGCGGAGGTTGGCCAACAAGCTTGATCCTAGAGGCCGAGCCAACATCTACAAAACCCAGGTCAGGAGCATCATGGAGTACTCCTGCCTTGCCTGGATGAATGCCTCACAAACAACTCTCAGGCAGCTGGATAATATCCAGAAAAAGGCAATTAAAATCACAGGTGTGGATGAGGACTCTGCCCATAAGGATTTTGCCATCACCAAGTTGAGCCATCGCAGAACAGTTGCTGCAACAACTGTTATTTTCAAAATGCACACTACCAAGTGCCCAGCAGACCTGAAAGCGCTGCTACCCCCCGCTCATGTCCCAGGTCGAACCACCCGGAGGCTCCCACCCAACCATGCCCTGTCACTGCCCATGGCAAACACCAAATGCCTGGACAGGAGCTTTCTCCACTCTGCCATAGCAACATGGAACAGCCTTCCCCCCCGCGGTTGTTGGAGACATTACATCAAGCAGTGTTGATGCCTTCAAGAAGAGACTGAACAAGCACCTCCTCAGCACCAGACCCTAAAACTCAAGGACTTCTATTCATCATACTTAATCAGTCTCACATATATGTATGAGTAGCTGCAGATCAATGCTAGGCTCTCTGAATGTTGTTCATGAAGCCTGTATCTGTAATAGCATTAAAAAAAAAAAAAAAAAAAAAAAAAAGTGGGGGGGGGAAATCAACATTTAATTTGGGGGGGGGGGGGGGTTTAGTTTGTGATGCAGAAACGACAGTTTGTGATGCAGAAATTACAGCATTTCTGCCCAACAAAACGTGTTTTCAAGCCTATTATTAATAATACATTCATCTCACCTCATGCATAAACAGGAGAGATGAGACATCACGAATAGAGAAGCCCTGTCGTCCACAGCAGAAATCCATTCCAATGCAGTGCCTCCTTGTTTAGACAATGATGTCTTATTAATGAGATATATGAAGTATTAATACGATAACAGCACAACAGACAGTTAAAAGCCACATTCTCCTTTTCCAAAGCAGGCTCAGCTAGCTGCTTATTAGCAGTGGAGATCATTGGTACAGCTTGACGAGGAAGAGGTCTGTGAATTAGAGGTGGAATAAAAGGGAAAAGCAATCTGTGCTGATTCATATACTGTATGTGTTGAGACAGTATGGCTACAATGTCATAGACATCATATTCTCATTACATGCAAGGACAATGTGCACACATGTGCACACATGTGCGCACGCACGCGCGCACACACATGCACACACGCACACACACATGCACACACACACACACACACACGCACGCACGCACACACACACACACACAAACAATGTTTTTTTTTGCTAATTTTTTATGCAAATATTAATTTTTGTGTGTGTGTGTGTGTGTGTGTGTGTGTGTGTCTGTGTGTGTGTGTGTGTGTGTGTGTGTGTGTGTGTGTGTGTGTGTGTGTGCGTGCGTGTGTGTGAGTGTGTGTGTGTCTGTCTGTCTGTCTGTCTGTCTGTCTGTCTGTCTGTCTGTGTATGTGTGTGTGTGTGTGTCTGTCTGTCTGTGTGTGTGTGTGTGTGTGTGTCTGTGTGTGTGTGTGTGTGTGTGTGTGTGTGTGTGTGTGTGTGTGTGTGTCTGGGTGGGTGTGTGTGTGTGTGTGTGTGTGTGTGTGTGTCTGTGTGTGTCTGTGTGGGTGTGTGTGTGTGTGTGTGTGTGTGTGTGTGTGTGTGTGTGTGTGTGTGTGTGTGTGTGTGTGTGTGTGTGTGTCTGTCTGTGTGTGGGTGTGTGTGTGTGTGTGTGTGTGTGTGTGTGTGTGTCTGTGTGGGTGTGCAGCGCTGTGGGAACTTGCTGCTAATGGAATGGAAGTGGTTGTGATTTATTCCTTGGCACTGCTTGGCACACAGGAAGAAAATGGCAGCCTTGAGCTCCTGACATGGAACCCGCACACACTCTCCCACAGCCTCAAGGCGAGGACGAGAGACAGGACAGCGAGAGACAGACAGACAGACAGACAGACAGACAGAGGAGTGCAGGTGCAGAGACAAAGGAGAGGCGGTGAAGGGCAGAGGAGGAGTTGATACATGATAGGAACTTGTAGATTATTCTGTGTGTTGCTCTTTTGGTACCTGTCTGTCTGTCTGTGTCCTCTGCTGTGTGCGGGGTGGGTATGACTGGAAAAAAAAGACAAAGTTTGAACTGCTATCACTGAGCTTGGTCCTCATATACAGTAACCTGCTGTTGTTGTTGCTGTTGTTGCTGCTCACCAGTCACTGGTGTGGTTGTTTCTTATTTCTCTCCTAAATATAGCAGGGCTGTTATAGCTGTATCTCTGTCTGTGCTGGCTGGCTGTGGTCAAGGACAGCGCAGTGGCAGATGGCAACAGCCAAACAGAAGTCTTCTGTTGAGCACAGACTGTGTGCAGCAAACAAATTCTCCCCGCCTGGTCTGGAGACAGACATAAAAAGCAAGAACAAGAAAATGAGAGGACGAGGAAGCGATGGGGCAGACAGGCAGAGATAGAGTGAGAGAGAGAGAGAGAGATATATATATAGTGAGACAGACTGTAGGGAGGCGTTTGTTGAAACAGCGGGTCCTTGGGGCTCCCCTCACCTGAGGAGGCCGGCTTCAACTCGTCTCTGGGATCTTTTCATCCAGCAAACAGCAATCCTGCAGAGACTTATTCCATTCGCTGCACTTAGTCATACTTCAAAGCGTCGCTCGGTGTGGGTGCCAGCGGTACGGGCGAGAGGGTATTATTGTGTGTCTGATGTCCCAGTTAGAGAGCGGAGAGGGACTTGTGAAGAAAAGGTGCTGCTTTGCTCACTTTGATGAGGCAAGAGGTGACAGGGGAGAGAAGGCAAGGGCTGCGGATACTTTTGACTCATAAGCATAGTGAAGGTGTACTTACTGCTGCTCTGTGTCCTACTTCTACTGATGCTGCTCTCATGGCTACAGACGCAGTACTGCCATCCACCAGCAGAGGGGAGCAGAAACAAACACAAAAAAACGAACGCACTCTGGGCTCATTTCACTTGGATAATATTTTATTTACTCATTAGATCTTCAAAACTATTTTTCATAATAAATTTCCACTTTATGTTCATCAAAGAACTGTAACAATAAAAATAAAAGTAAATACTGTAGAAAAATTGTACATATAGAAAATAAACATGGTTAATGAACACCTAGATGGAGAATCCCATTGGTTCAGACGCCTCCTTTTGTTTCGAATAGCAACACAATAGAGATAGAGGGAAAAGGAAGAAAGATAGACACAGGGGAGGGACTGTTTGGCAGATGATCAGAGAAACTAAAGAGAGAGGAGGGACACAGTTAAGGATAGGGTGAGCGAGGGTTAATCTTGCTATTACACTTTGAGATTCCTTTCATAGTCCATTTGTATCCTTGCCTGCCCTGTTCTGATTTGCATGCATGGGATTGGTTGGTGGCATTTCTTGGACTATCTGGATGGTCCATGGCACAATATTTATAGATATTTCATGTGGGTTCAATTTGTAGAGCAGGCTTGGTCGTAGCAGCGAGTAGAGGGCTCAAATACTACAAAAGTCCATAAACTCACAAACCCCAACACAGCCCATTGCAAACCTTTCAGTCTGTCTGGGATCGGTCATGTGATGGGTATCGACGGATCAATCAACCAATGGCGTGAAGACAAAGGACGCAAAGAGAAACGAAAGAGAGAGAGAAAAGGGCGGGGCAACAAAATTGAAGCAACAGAAATCCTCATATAGCTAATGGCATCATGAACTGGACTTTTCTATCTATCAGCAACACATGGTAACATTTACTTTGTTCTGTTTTTGATTCTTTTCGTCAGTTGGATTTTGCTATAAAAGGTGGTTGGTTAGAGCAGGTATAGTGGGCATGGTCTATAGGACATCAGGCTAGAAAACAGGGCGTGGCCTGCGGCGGGAGCACACATCCAGTCACTGCACCAGGGTTACGCTGCAACCCGCACCCCCCATCAATAACCTACCACCTCTGGACTCGGCGGGACATTCCACAGCACGGCTCAGAGACTCAGGCATGCAGCACACTCGAGATGGTCACACTTTGTCAATGAGGATTTAAACCCAGAGTCCGTCTACATGTTCAATCATTTTTGAAATCCCACGGACTGAAAACCATTCTAAGTGTGTATACAGTGTGTATACAGTGTGTATACAGGAATACTTCAAGCCAAGGTGGTACGTTTATGATGGCGGTGCGTAGAGGCAGAACCTCTGGAGTTTCAACTCGGTATAAATCACATGGAGTAAGATAATTCACGTGCAATAAGTCCCCCCCTCCCGCCCTCCCCAAAGAGTCTATACTGCCCAAATGTTCTTCATATTCATCATTATCATCGCCATAACAATACTCATAATGGTCGTTGTCTTTTTCACCATCGTCCTTTTGTATAATCAAGATCTTCAATGTCAGTTATGAAGATATGGTGGGTATCTAGCCTTGTAGGTATGTGTGTCTGCATATTTGTGTGTGTGTGTGTGTGTGTGTGCGTGTGCGTGCATGTGTGTGTGTGTGTGTGTGTGTGTGTGTGTGTGTGTGTGTGACACCACAGTCATGCATGACTGGCGTCTGTAGGTAGCATCTGAAGTCTCAAGTTTCCTCTCCAGGAAATGATCGCTCAGTTTTCCGCTGATTGGGCCTTTGTGATTTATACGGCGTGGTAAAACAACATGGGCCCTGCGGCGTGAGGCGCAGAGTGACACTCGCAGAACATCACACAACTCATTTGAACGGTGCCAGCCTGCCCCATAGTCATTCACTGCGTGTCTATGGCTACACCCTGATTTCCCGTCCCGTGGCTTGGGGGTTACGCTTGGACCGGTGTGCTTCTTTCCTCAGCATCCTCAGTGCTTCGGCTGGAGTCCCGGGCCGCTAACGGAGAGGAAGGCCGAGAGGCTTGGAAGAGACACTTAGTGTTGATCTTGGTGCTTTTTCATCGTCTTTGTTCTGGTGCTCTCTCGCTCTCTCCCGTTAACACTGAACACAAGCTTGCTGTGTGCTTCATTTTAAGTCTTCCCCCGACCTCTCAGAGTCCAACATGAGAGTTCCTACTGCGGCAGGGGAGTGACTGGTCATATCTCCTGGCTGGGCCCTTACTGGTTCTTAACTTTCTATATCATTTGTACTGGTGTATGTGTTCATAAAACAAGCCTCTCACAGAGACTTTGCTCATTGGTTAATACTGTACAACGTGGGTCCATGCCCTTGGGCCAGTCTGTGCGTGTGTTTGTGTGTGTGTGTGTGTGTGTGCGTGTGTGTGTATGTTTGTGCTTGAAAGTGTGTTTATGCTTGTGTATGTGTGTGTTTGTTTGATTGTGTACATGTGTGTTGTGCTTGCCAGCATGTGTGCAAGTTGGAGTAAACATTAACGTCAGCATGTCTATGTCAGTGTGTGCATTTTTTTCAAGAGTATATCTATGTATGTACATATACCGTTATATATAAAGGTGTATGCGTATATGTCTGCATGTTGGCCCCTCCCGCCTCAGACGTAGTACTCCTTGTCCTTGTTCTTCTTGTTCTTGGAGATCTTGGCGATGCCCAGTGGCTTGTCCTTGGCACTGCCGTTGGGCTGCGTGGCCGAGTTGCTGATGTAGTTGCGGCTCTCGTCGACGTGGTACGAGCCCTCGTCGCGGTTGCGGTACTTGTACATGGCGTAGAGCAGGATGAGGATGCAGAGGGCGGCGGCCGCCACGATGCCCACCACCATGCCCGTGGTGCTGCTGCTCTCCCGCACCACCTCGGAGGGGCCCGGGAACACCGTCACCGCCGGCGGGGGAGGGCGGGCTGGGAGGGCAAGGGGGGGTGGGGGGTGGTTAGAGATACGAGATGCTAAATTATAGCACATACATTATTCATTTGGGTTGTCGAGTGGTGGGGTGGAGGGCTGGAGCAAGGCGATACAATGTTTCTTTTTTCTTTTCTTTTTTGCATAATGCTACATGCAGCTAGGGGGAATCTGCCGGTTAGCACTAAAGCTATTTCCTTATTATCATAATATACAAATAATTTATATTACACATTGTTGCGGGTAGGGCTACAGTGCAGGGCCGCATTATATCAAATTATATTACACACATTTAACATTCTCTGATGTGCACAGGCAGCGAGGGCTGCAGCACACTGATATATGACTTTGGATTAATGGTGAAATAATTTGCATCCCAATTCTGTGGGCTGCACTGAGATGAGGTGAGGGTGGGGAGAGATGAGGACAGGGAGAGATGAAGGGAAGGAGGCGGTGTGAAAGTGAGGGAAGAGAGATGGAGAACAGGAGATGGGAGTGTTGGGTAATGCCTGAGAACACAACATGGCTGCCTGAGTGCAAATGAAAAATTCATTGTAGTGAGGCAAAGAGAGGCAAAAATGACAGCGGGGGGTGGAGGGGTTGGTGTTTTGCAGAGTGTGGGGGGACACAAATTGAAAGAGCCCTAAGGAAGAGTGTGTGCGTGTGTGTGTGTGTGTGTGTGTGTGTGTGTGTGTGTATAGGTGCGGGGGTCTAACCTGAGCTGGGGTCACAGGGGTCGATGTCCTCATCATCGCTGGGACACTCAGCTGATGCCACCAGCAGGTCGTCCGTCGACTAGAGAGAAAGGAGGAGAGAAATTAGGATTATGAAACACACACACACACACACACACACACACACACACACACACACACACACACACACACACACACACACACACACACACACACACACACACACACACACACACACACACACACACACACCTACAGTACACAAAGATAGATACTGTGAGTAGAGATAGACACCACTACCTACAGGGCTCTGTAATGAGCAGTAATCGACACCATGGGGAACGCTGTTTATTTTCTACATGTGTGAGCACACAGCAGCAGTCCACCGCCCGCCCACTCCCCAAACCGCCACAGACGCTACTGCCCCCAGCAATGGCAAGCAGCCAGCATTACAGTCAGAGAGAAGGAGAGAAGGAGGAGAGAGGTACAGGTTCTTGTGTTTTAAACCGCAAGGGATGGCCACCGTTATCTTCTCCTCCTCTCTTGACCCTCCCCCTTCCCGCTGGTATTCCTATCTTCCGCACCTCCCTCTTTCCCTCTATCTGTTCTCTCCATCTGACACTGACTGAGTGATCTGGGCTAGCGTTTGTGTGTGTGTGTGTGTGTGTGTAGGAGTGCTGCGGTTGTAGCGTATGGGCGCTGTGAGGCTGAAGAGGACGATGAAAAGCGGGAGCCTTTCACCAGTTTTCATCAAGCATTCCAGCACAGCGCTGCCGAGGAGAAGATGGTTCAGTCACTCCATAGTCAATCAAACATAAGTCGTTTAGCCCCTCTAGATAGGCCTCATGTCAATACCCACTCTTATTCAACACCTAACCTACCACAACCCAGTATTATCTCAACTCCTCCATCTCTCTCTCTGCCTCCCTTTCTTCTCCATGGAAAAGGCGCCCTTTCTCCACTCCATCCCTGCTCCTCCTGTTGCCATGGCAACTCTAAGTTCAGGCTGTTAAAAATGATGGGGGATAAAAATGGAGTGTGCGTGCTCATTGTTCAGCGGGGACCTGCGCATCGATTTACCGTTCCAGCCAAGAAGTGGGGAAAGAGGGAAAGATAGATGGACAGTTAAAAAGGAATTAAGGAAGGAGTGGTTGGGAGAAAGAGAGAGAAAAGAAGACACGATAGGGGGAGGACTTCAAAGTGCTGCAGTCTTTACTTAACATGGTGCTAATGTGCTCCGCATATTCATGAGTTACTGTTAAACACCGGCCGCCCAGGCGCTTGGGCGTGAGAGATATGACTGTGTGTGTCGGTGTGTGTGCGTGCGTGCGTGTGTGTTTTAACTATGCGGGGTGCTCAGTGCCAGCACTAAATTAAAATTGGATTGTGATGCATTGCAGTAGTTGTTACTAACCCACCGAATAAAGGAGAGGGAAGAGAGAGGCAGAGCTCAAAAGAAGAGGTCTAAAGGCAGATTACAACCAGACCGCCACAGAATTAGAACCAAATCAGTGTGCGAAGTGTTTGATGATGATGCCTGGGACCTGTGGGCAATATTTCAAAGTTGCATTCATTAAGATCTATTCTCTTTCCTTGCTCTCTCTATTTCTGTAGCTTGCCCTTATAAGACTATGGATTATATAAGATTGGAGGTGCACTCGACAGCCAGTGCTGATCCCAATTCAGCTAAAGCAGCCTGGACTTGCCTGGTATGATGTGGTTGACTCTTGACAGGGGGTTTAGCTTGGCCTGGAACATACAGTACAGTAGGCTAACTGGGTTTATCTTTCCCTGGGACATACAGTAGGCTAACTGGATTTAGCTTGGTCTGGAACATACAGTACAGTAGGCTAACTGGATTTAACTTGGTCTGGAACACACAGTACAGTGGGCCAACTGGATTTAGCTTGGTCTGGAACATACAGTAGGCTAACTGGATTTAGCTTGGCCTGGAACATACAGTACAGTAGGCTAACTGGATTTAGCTTGGTCTGGAACATACAGTACAGTAGGCTAACTGGATTTAACTTGGTCTGGAACATACAGTACAGTAGGCTAACTGGATTTAGCTTGGTCTGGAACATACAGTACAGTAGGCTAACTGGATTTAACTTGGTCTGGAACATACAGTACAGTAGGCTAACTGGATTTAACTTGGTCTGGAACATACAGTACAGTAGGCTAACTGGATTTAGCTTGGTCTGGAACATACAGTACAGTAGGCTAACTGGATTTACATGTAGCTTGGTCTGGAACATACAGTACAGTAGGCTAACTGGATTTAGCTTGGTCTGGAACATACAGTACAGTAGGCTAACTGGATTTAGCTTGGTCTGGAACATACAGTACAGTAGGCTAACTGGATTTAGCGTGGCCTGGAACATACACAGTACAGTGGGCTAACTGGATTTAGCTTGGTCTGGAACATACAGTACAGTAGGCTAACTGGATTTAACTTGGTCTGGAACATACAGTACAGTAGGCTAACTGGATTTAGCTTGGCCTGGAACATACAGTACAGTGGGCTAACTGGATTTAGCTTGGTCTGGAACATACAGTACAGTAGGCTAACTGGATTTAACTTGGTCTGGAACATACAGTACAGTAGGCCAACTGGATTTAACTTGGTCTGGAACATGCAGTACAGTAGGCTAACTGGATTTAACTTGGTCTGGAACATACAGTACAGTAGGCTAACTGGATTTAGCTTGGTCTGGAACATACAGTACAGTAGGCTAACTGGATTTAACTTGGTCTGGAACATACAGTAGCTACAGTAGGCCAACTGGATTTAACTTGGTCTGGAACATACAGTACAGTAGGCTAACTGGATTTAACTTGGTCTGGAACATACAGTACAGTAGGCTAACTGGATTTAGCGTGGCCTGGAACATACAGTACAGTAGGCTAACTGGATTTAGCTTGGTCTGGAACATACAGTACAGTAGGCTAACTGGATTTAACTTGGTCTGGAACATACAGTACAGTAGGCTAACTGGATTTAGCGTGGCCTGGAACATACAGTACAGTGGGCTAACTGGATTTAGCTTGGTCTGGAACATACAGTACAGTAGGCTAACTGGATTTAACTTGGTCTGGAACATACAGTACAGTAGGCCAACTGGATTTAACTTGGTCTGGAACATGGTGTCCACCCGCTATGCCGACCACTCGCAATGCCGACCTTAGGTTTAGGCGTGGGGGGTGGGAGAGGTTAGGTTTTGGGTTAGGGTCTGGGGGAGGTTAGGTTTAGGCGTGGGGGTGGGAGAGGTTAGGTTTTGGGTTAGGGTCTGGGGGAGGTTAGGTTTAGGCATGGGGGCTGGGAGAGGGGAGGTCGGAACAGCGACATGGAACCCTGGAACATACAGTACAGTAGGCTAACTGGATTTAACTTGGTCTGGAACATACAGTACAGTAGGCTAACTGGATTTAGCTTGGTCTGGAACATACAGTACAGTAGGCTAACTGGATGTAGCTTGGCCTGGAACATACAGGAGGCTAACTGGATTTAGCTTGGTCTGGAACATACAGGAGGCTAACTGGATGTAGCTTGGCCTGGAACATTCAGTAGGCTAACTGGATTTAACTTGGTGTGGAACATACAGTATAGTAGGCTAACTGGATTTAGCTTGGTCTGGAACATACAGTACAGTAGGCAACTGGTGCCTGACTCACTCTTTCCTCCACTGCCTTTCCAATCACTTCTGCCCACTGGACTGTCAAATGCTGCTGGGGTGAGCTTAGCCACTGAAGCCGAGCCAGTCAGTCAATAAACCTCTGTGCCTTTGCCAGGATCCAAATACCACAAGAGCCAATCAGCTGGGAGAGAACACATCACTGCTGACATCTGTCACAGATCGGTGCTGAGCTACTCTGCTCGATTATTGATCCAAAGACACCTATGTTTCATCAACAGGGACCTGTTGGCTGTCCTGATTTGAGCTGAGAAAAAAAGAAAAGAAAAAGAAAAACAACAGATAAAGTCAATTTAAACAGGCTCCTCCTCTGAACTGTGACATCAGCTTGTCAGCTGACTGCTCCATTCAACAGGGAAGGTGTCAATCGGACTATTGATCCACCTATCACACGGCAGACATTGAACAAGGGGAGAACTAGAGGCATGCCAAACAAAACGACTACGGTACAAGCACATCAATAAACCAGTCCAAAGTGAGACCATGTATTGAGATGCGCCTAAAGAGAAATACATCCTAGAATCCTCCCTTTTCCTTCCTCCAACCACTACATACATATCTCACCATCCTCCTCTCTCTCCCTGTTCTCCACAAACATCTCACCACCATCCTCCTCTCTCTCCCTGTTCTCCACAAACATCTCACCACCATCCTCCTCTCTCTCCCTGTTCTCCACAAACATCTCACCATACTTCTCTCTCTCCCTGTTCTCCACAAACATCTCACCATACTTCTCTCCCTCCGTGTTCACCACAGATATCTCACCATCCTCCTCTCTGTTCACCACGTACATCTCACCATCCTCATCTCCCTCTCTTTTATGCTCCTCGTTTCAAGTCTTTTCATTGTCTATTCGCAACAAAGCATGCCGGCATGCCTACGGACACAGATTGACAAAGATGGCGATAGAAAGAGAGTGACAGAAAGAAAGGAAATGAACAAAGACGGAAAAAGAGAGATAGATGTGTACATGCTGAAAGAGTAAAATCTCTACCTGAGCAGCTGAACAGTGCCAACGGCCGTCCATTCCTCCCTGACTGCCTAGTTCACACATAGGTGCACTCTTTGCACACACACACACACACTCTCGCTGACGATCCACCACCTTGTCTGATACTTTCACAACTGGAAATCACACATAAACACAAACACACACACACACACACAATGCTCTATAACTGGCCAAACTCCTCCATTGGTCTATTTCTATGCATTTACACATGCACGGAATGAGGTAGAAGTTGGCATGCTGGTGAAGCGATCCTGACGAGAGGGAAGAGCAGCTAGATCCACTACTGCAGATTGTGAGATAGACTCATACACCGCCTGCATTAACAGCCTATCACTGGAGCTCAACCACAGAGAGAGAGAGAGAGAGAGAGAGAAGGGGAGGGAGGGAGAGCAAGGGAACGGAGGGGAGGGCAGGCGACGGTTAAATATGGAAAGATATGGAGGCAGATATAGAAAAGCAGAGAGAGAGATATGTGAAAGATATGGAGGCAGAGAGAGAGAGAGAGAGAGAGAGAGAGAGATGTGAAAGATATGGAGGCAGAGAGAGAGAGAGAGAGAGATATGTGAAAGATATGGAGTCAGAGAGAGAGAGAGAGAGAGAGAGATATGTGAAAGATATGGAGTCAGAGAGAGAGAGAGAGATATGTGAAAGATATGGAGTCAGAGAGAGAGAGAGAGATATGTGAAAGATATGGAGTCAGAGAGAGAGAGAGAGATATGTGAAAGATATGGAGTCAGAGAGAGAGAGAGAGATATGTGAAAGATATGGAGTCAGAGAGAGAGAGAGATATGTATGGAGGCAGAGAGAGAGAGAGATATGTGAAAGATATGGAGTCAGAGAGAGAGAGAGAGATATGTATGGAGGCAGAGAGAGAGAGAGAGATATGTGAACGATATGGAGTCAGAGAGAGAGAGAGATATGTATGGAGGCAGAGAGAGAGAGAGAGAGATATGTGAACGATATGGAGTCAGAGAGAGAGAGATATGTGAAAGATATGGAGTCAGAGAGAGAGAGATATGTGAAAGATATGGAGTCAGAGAGAGAGAGAGAGAGATGTGAAATATATGGAGTCAGAGAGAGAGAGAGATATGTGAAAGATATGGAGGCAGAGAGAGAGAGAGAGATATGTGAAAGATATGGAGGCAGAGAGAGAGAGAGAGATATGTGAAAGATATGGAGTCAGAGAGAGAGAGAGAGATATGTGAAAGATATGGAGTCAGAGAGAGAGAGAGAGATATGTGAAAGATATGGAGTCAGAGAGAGAGAGAGAGATATGTGAAAGATATGGAGTCAGAGAGAGAGAGAGAGATATGTGAAAGATATGGAGTCAGAGAGAGAGAGAGAGATATGTGAAAGATATGGAGTCAGAGAGAGAGAGAGATATGTGAAAGATATGGAGTCAGAGAGAGAGAGAGATATGTGAAATATATGGAGTCAGAGAGAGAGAGAGAGAGAGAGAGAGAGAGAGAGATATGTGAAAGATATGGAGTCAGAGAGAGAGAGAGATATGTGAAAGATATGGAGTCAGAGAGAGAGAGAGATATGTGAAATATATGGAGTCAGAGAGAGAGAGAGAGATATGTGAAAGATATGGAGTCAGAGAGAGAGAGAGATATGTGAAAGATATGGAGTCAGAGAGAGAGAGAGATATGTGAAAGATATGGAGTCAGAGAGAGAGAGAGAGATATGTGAAAGATATGGAGTCAGAGAGAGAGAGAGATATGTGAAATATATGGAGTCAGAGAGAGAGAGATATGTGAAAGATATGGAGTCAGAGAGAGAGAGAGAGATATGTGAAATATATGGAGTCAGAGAGAGAGAGATATGTGAAAGATATGGAGGCAGAGATATCAGAGAGAGAGAGAGAGATATGTGAAATATATGGAGTCAGAGAGAGAGAGAGAGAGAGAGATATGAAAGATATGGAGGCAGAGAGAGAGAGAGAGAGATATATGAAAGATATGGAGTCAGAGAGAGAGAGAGAGAGAGAGAGAGAGAGAGAGATATGTGAAAGATATGGAGTCAGAGAGAGAGAGAGAGAGAGAGAGATATATGAAAGATATGGAGTCAGAGAGAGAGAGAGAGAGAGAGAGAGAGAGATATGTGAAAGATATGGAGTCAGAGAGAGAGAGAGATATATGAAAGATATGGAGGCAGAGAGAGAGAGAGAGAGAGAGAGAGAGAGGGAGATATGAAAGATATGGAGGCAGAGAGAGAGAGAGAGAGAGAGAGAGATATGTGAAAGATATGGAGTCAGAGAGAGAGAGAGATATATGAAAGATATGGAGGCAGAGAGAGAGAGAGAGAGAGAGAGAGAGAGAGAGAGAGAGAGGGAGATATGAAAGATATGGAGGCAGAGATAACAAAGCAGAGAGAGAGGGGGGAAATGAGCAAATGAGGAGGTAGGAAGTAAGTCTAAATGATGGGGAGTGAAAGAGAGATAGAGAGAGAGAGAGAGAGAGAGAGAGAGAGAGAGAGAGAGAGAGAGATATGTGAAAGATATGTTTGTAGATCTGTCTGGGTCAGCTGATTGCCCATATCCAATCAGACAGCCCGCTGATCCCAAGGTCTATCAGTCTTACCCATCAAGCAGAGGTATAAACACACACACACACACACACACACACACACGCACGCACACAAACACACACACGCACGCACACAAACACACACAGTCAGACACCAAACATCAAAACCAAACTGAGCAGCACTGAGTCAGAGCAGCCTGTAGCAAAAATAGAGCGAGATTCTGCGCACAGACCCACACACACACACACACACACACACACACACACACACACACACACACACACACACACACACACACACACACACACACACACACAATCTCTCTCTCTCCTCCTCTCTGGTGCTCCACTCTCATGCATTATTAATCCCTACCATTTTTCAACACGCAACAAAAATCTCAACAAAGTGTCGACTGCAGGAGAAGGCACATAATAACACAACACACTGTTACTGCGCTAAGCGCCGAGGGTAGCAGTAAACCCATGGGGAAATTTAGGCTGACCCACTTCAGCACACACATCACACACACACACATCACACACACACACACCACAGTTGTGGGCGCGAGCATAAAATCGATACGTTGCCTGGACCAATAGGACCTTGGGAAGACGGTGCTCACTGCCCCTCCTCTGATGCAATGTGTTGCAATTCACACCTATTGTTCTTACTCCACCTGTGTGTGTGTGTGTGTGTGTGTGTGTGTGTGTGTGTGTGTGTGTGTGTGTGTATGTGTGTGTGTGTGTGTGTGTGTGTGTGTGTGTGTGCATGTGTGATTCTCTGCGTTTGTCTCTACATTACACTGTACATGTGCACTGGTTAAGACCAGAGTGGTTGCTAGGCAACCCTAGGCAACCTCAATGGAGAACGGTAGATTCTTAAATAAGATGAACGCATGCACACACACAGACACACTCAGACACAGACACACGCACGCACGAGCATGCGCACGCACGCACGCAGCCGCATACACACACACACACACACACACACACACACACACACACACACACACACACACACACACACACACACACACACACACACACACACACACACACACACACACACACACACACACACACACACACACACACACACACACACACACACACACACACACACACACACACACACACACACACAGAGACACTCACACAGTTTGGGGCCAGAAAGAGTGATTGCACTTACACACACACGCTGCAGTATATTGAGCATAATGAGCATGACCTAGTTCCCATATAGTGATATTGACTCCATCATAGGTGCAGGAGCACACACACACACACACACACACACACACACACACACACACACACACACACACACACACACACACACACACACACACAGTACATACACATATACCTATACCACATTATATATATATATATATATATATATATATATATATATATATATATATATATATATATATATATATATATATATATATATATATATATAGTACATCATCTAGATGCATGCACACACATAAATAGAGTGAGCCTGAGAAATGAGGTGTTAAAACAAGCCCCTGTGACACAGTCTGTCACTCTGGGGGCACCATCCATCCAGCACTCATATCCATTATTGATGCCTGAGGCTTTAGCTCACAGCTCTCTGCATTCTATTATTTATGTCTGAGACAGCTGGCGGCTTATACACAGAGGAGCTATTCTCTATGGGAGAGAGAGAGAGAGAGAGAGAGAGAGAGGGAGAGAAAGAGAGAGAAAGAGAGAGAAAGCAGTGGGTAGTGGTGGGGTTCACTATCTCCATGGCAACTCGTATCGCTGGGGGAAAAAAAATATTTTTCAGTGCGGCAGACTCACGGTTTTATAACACAGAAGAAGAACTGCGGCACACACGTACACCCACGGAGCTCGATAACAGTCTGTGTGGTGTATCTGGTGATAATGTCTTGCATTAACATTTGCTGTGCAGTCACCATCAATGAGAGAGAATCAACAGCGTTGGCATTGCAGAGTGCCGTTTGCATCACTTTACTCAGCATGTATTGGGGCAAAGCTATTACACCTTCCATTAACACAGACATTCCCCCTCTGTAATTTAGTGGGTGGGGACCACTTACTTTGAACTCACTGAGGATTCACTACCTAATCATCTCTACATTGTGCAAACTATTGTGCACTGTACACTGTAAATGTATTGAATCCAAGTAGCAGTATGTAGGAGAGAGAAGCCCTTTTTGCTTTTGTAACCATTTTCTCCTGTTTTGTTGTTAGTAGTTTAGGTTATAGTTCTGTCTTTTGTTGCTCCTTTTCTTTTGTTAGGTATGTTTAGGGTTGGGGTTTAATTCGTTTTGTTTGTTATGTTGGGTATTGCTCTGCTCTGAAGCTAAAATAAACTGCTACTTGTGAGTTTTTTTTTTCTGATTTCCCCCCTATTTTCTCCCCAATTGTACTTGGCCAATTCCCCCTACTGCCCCCGGTCGCTGCCCCCTCTGCCGATCTGGGGAGAGCCATAGACACACACATGCTTCCTCCGATACATGTTGCAGTTGCCAGCCGCTTCTTTTCACCTGACGGTGGGGAGTTTCACCGACAGGACGTAGCATGTGGGAGGATCACGCTATTCCCACCAGTTCCCTTCCACCCTGAACAGGCGCCCCGACTGAGCAGAGGAGTCACTAGTGCAGCAACCAGGACACATACCCTCATTCCGGCTTCCCACCCGCAGACACAGCCAATCGTGCCTGTATGAACACCCGACCAAGCCGGAAGTAACACGGGAACTAGGGCTGTGAATCTTCACTGGCATCACGATTCGATTCGATTACAATTCAGAGGGCTACGATTCGATTCGATTACGATTATCGATGCATCTCGATGCATCTCGATGCATCTTAAATCGATGCATCACTTTTTTCCGCAATACATGATTTATTTTTTCTCACTTTCTTTTTTCTCACTGTGTGGCTACTTTTAAAATAAAAGTGCATTTGTAATTGCATTGTATTATGATCCATAATTAAAATAAACAACTGCATGTACTTCCATTATATTTTATTTGATTATTTATTTATTTATTTTTTATTTATTTTTAATAATCGATTTTTGACATTTGTGAATCGATGCAGAATCGTGCACGTCCGCATCGCGATGCATCTTATAATCGATTATTTCTGACACCCCTAACGGGAACGCGAACCTGCGACCCCCATGTTCTACATGTGAACTTTTGACCGTGCTTCTGGCTGGCCATTCTTGGGAGTGGGAAGAGTGGGGGCACTCGTGTTGCGTTCCGGTTAGTAACAGTATGTGGGAGAGCAGGGATATGTGTGAGCCTTCTACTGGTGAAATATTTCATCACTAGACTTGTTTTGAATCAAAAGGTCATTTGAGAGTTACTATAGTTAACAGATTATGTTACATGACAAATAAGACAAAAAGAAAATACAATTTTCATTGTCTTCATCACAGAAAATTTGGTAACACTTTATTTAGATAGTCCACCTAGTAGTCTACTACAGAGTATTTACATTCAACAGCTTATTAGTTGATTTTCAAGAATTCAACCGTTTCACTCTGTAGATGTTGTATTAACAGCGTATTAGTTGAGATTCAACAAACAGGTTCTGTTGTAGCTCTTGTTGAAAAAATAAGTTGCAGGTAAAATCACTGTTCCAGCAATAGTTTTTCTTACTGTACGAGCCTCAATCAGTCGCTTATTACAGGTAAGGTTTGAACCATAGCTACTTGAATCAGATTCATGTACAGCTCACATTAGTTGTTTATAACACATCTGTGGCCCAATTTATTCAGATTTGATCTGGTGTGACATGGGATAGATTTGGGAATCAATGATTGATTGACTCCCAGCCTCATCATGACGCTAGCATGGGAGCTTAAAAGCATCCTGCATTTGCCACTTCTTGCTATGCATTAGTCCTTCAGTAGTGGGCTGTCTACATGCTAATCATCCTACTGAGTTCAATAAGGAAGCTATCATGAAAATTAAAGCTCATTAATTACCCATTACCACCGTGAAGTATGTTGGCAGTGGGCTGGTATATGTACACGAGAGCTGAAGAATCAGAATCAGAAAGACTTTAATGATCCCCGGGGGGAAATTGGGAGAAAGAATTACATAGGAAGAGTGAATCTTATTTTTAACCAGACACAGCCTGGAGTTAATGGCTTTTCCACTGTAAAAAACGTAGTGAGTGTGAGGTCACCCATTGGTTTGTCGGCTGCCGTTTTGAAGCCTCGGGTTTGGCATTTTGGCCGCTGTCATCTTGTTTGTTTTTTTAGCCAGAAGTGACATATTTGTAGCTATATTTGGCAGGACAGCGTGCAGACAGGAAAGGTGAGGAGAGAGAGGGGATGACATGCATTCTACCTGGTGAGCCCATGGATGTATTAAAAGAACTGGATAGGGTATGTGTCACGCCCACCCATGCATTCGGACGGGGGTTGCTCATTGGCGCATGAAGCCATCATGGGGGGTTTTTCTTCCTGGTTTTACTTCCTGACCATGCAGCCCAAGGCGAAGTGCGCATGTGTCCCATGACGTATTCCATGACGTCTCCCACCCCTCCCACCCATGGATGTAGATGTAGATGAAGAAAAATACACCCGTATACGGCTCTTAGTGGCTTCTGAAGAAAAAATGCCCCATTAAAAAATACTTGATAATTAAAAGAGTCGTTTTAGACTTTGAGTGACACCCGGAAAAATTTCCCCTGGGTTTAACAGCTGCCGGGGTCCCCATGCAAGTGGATGGGAATTTTCCTTTCTGGGCTGCATGGCATCACGTGACTTGCAATACAGAGCTTCCCCAGCATGTTCAAATGGCTTCACAGCCCAGCGCTGTTCCTGGGGGCTTGGGTGGGCCACCGAGACGCCCCAAACAAACATAGTGGTTTATTTGACTGGAAACGGATCAGTTATATAAAAGCCCTCCTGCACAGTTGTCATGAAAGGTGAAATTAGCTATACAGATCAACAGATGTTTTTTGAACCAAGCTGTAAACATGTATATTTATGCTGTAAAGACAGGCATGTTAATATGGGGGTGAATGGGGAACAACTCGCTTTTGGAGCCAACTGAGGAACTGCAGTCTTTGCTACTTCCGCATTGGCCTCAATGCGACCAATCAAAATGGACCCCTCGGGGTTTCTTAACATAAAAAAAGAAGATGATGTGGACTATGGAGTTAAAAATCAGACCCAGTGAATGTGGCGCTGTACTGACCTGCTGCGTGGCCCCGCCCTGTTTCCTGTTGGTGGCCGTGGTGGTGGTGATGTCACCGATGGAGGGGGCGGAGTCGGAGCGGTTGCCCCCGGCGGCGGCGCTGGACTGGGGTGTGATGGAGGAGGAGGGCATGTCGCCCACCAGCCGCGAGCTGCCCTCCACCCTGATGTGCGGGTGGCCCTCGGCGGCCATGTTGAGGATGCGCAGGCCGTTGTAGTAGAGGCCCGACAGCTGGCCCTGGAACATGCCACTGCCCCGCTCACCTCCACCTACTTTCACCGTCGTTTGGCTGTTGAAGATGGTGAGCTGGCGACCTGCACGGACACACACACACACACACACACACACACACACACAAACGCACGCACGGACGCAAAGTCACACACAGGCAAAAACACACACACACACACACACACACACACACACACACACACACACACACACACACACACACACAGACACACACAGGAAGAAAGGGTGGACAGAGACACACAAATACAATCACACACACATACATACCAGTGGTCACATACGTGCATACAGACACACACAACAAGAGTGTTTGAGTGTTACACAATCTACCACCCCCAAGCCACGGTGAGAGGATGGGAATAGATCAAGCATGGCAGAGCAAATGGAAGCCGTGGAGGAGGCACCGTGGAGGGGGAGACTCAGAGAGGTCAGAGTGAAGAGAAGACAGGAGAGGAGAGGAGAGGAGAAAAGGGGGGAGAGGTGTGTGAGAGGCTGACAAGTCGAGGACGGAGAGTAGGGCTGTGAAAGGCTGACAAGTGGAGGACGGAGAGTAGGGCTGGGCGATATGGACCAAAAAACATATCTCAGTATTTGTAGGCTGAATGGCGATACAGGATATATCTCTGTATTTTCTACGAAGCGGGCTAAATGTTCAGTTGGAAGTCAAAGCCACATGTGAGACGTCACAACAAGCAACAAGCACTTAAAACAAGACTGTGACCAAAATAAACTACAGAGATGGCTATTTCTTTCGCTGACTATTAGTGCTTTCACAAAATATTTACACAATGAGATTTTTGATAAATCATCACCACTAATGTGGATATAATTAGTAAGTTGGTAACGACAAATAATAGAACGGCTAGAACAGACTGGTGAGTTCAGATTCAGAAAATGACATCACTTTACTGTAATGCAGCCTTTAAAACCAAGAAAAGACGACACTTATGCCATATCACAATATTACGAATCACCAAAATCGAAGACGATATCTAGTCTCATACGATATGGATATAATATTGATATATTGCCCAGCCCTAACGGAGAGGAGTGAAGAAGAGGAGGAGGAAGAGGCAGCAGATGAGAGGAGTCAGAGGGCCCCGAGAAGATGGGTCCGACAGATGGTTGCTATGGTGATGGCTGTGCGGCAACGACATTGTGTGTTGAAAGAGCAACAGACAGGCAGACAGAGAGAGAGAGAGAGGTCTAAACAGACAGGCAGACAGAGAGAGAGAGAGAGAGAGAGAAGTCTAAACAGACAGGCAGACAGAGAGAGAGAGAGAGGTCTAGAGAACTGTTGTGACAGCCCTATGAAGCATGCACAGGTTATAAGCTCTGGCACTGCTCACTGTTAAAGGGACTAGAGGCTAATTTAAGGAGCTCTGCCGAAGTTTAAGAGGAAAACTTTTTACATTGTTCAAAAAAAGCAATGCTCTATTAGTCATTTCAAATTTACATAATTCTTACATGTCACAATACTTTGCAAGTACTTTAATTTGATTACAAAATTGTTTTTTCAACATGGGTAAATAATCTTTAGTGGAATGCTTTATAGTTTACAATTTGATAACAAAACTTATTAACCAGTCTTAATAAAGCATCTTTTATCAATACTTGTTTTCTATTTTCTGATTTATTCACATTTAAATCTCTCCATCGTCCCTTTAACCTGATATTATCAGATACACACTAAAAAGATATGTTCACAGGCACTACAGTTTACACACTATTACATACTACAGCTGTCCCACTTTTAAATACTTAGTTATGGATTTAGATTTTTAGATGTTAGTTGATGGTGCACAGTATAGTATATTCAACTGACTTCAAATTGTATTTTTTTTAAGCTCAAAGTTTTAAGGAATTTTAATCAGGGTTTTTACCTTTGTCGAGTAGCCAATCGTCAACTACTCGACCGAGCCGATAGGGGATTCGCTGTCTGGCGATGGCCAGGCGCTCGTTATCAATGTTGCCTTTAATTTAGAGATGAAAACACAGTAGTAATTACGCACATCCAAACGTGGTACAGGAGCTGGATACAAAAAGAACAGCAATGAAAAGAAAGTAATGGTCTGCTCATTGTTAGCATGTCGCTGCGTTAAGATAAGCTTTATCCAAGCTTGATGTGCTACGAGAAAAGAAGTTGAATTCACTAGGTTTCCAGTGAGCCGACTCTTACTCTCTGTTCATTGGGTTTAATTTAAAGAGACATTTCAGGGGTTAACATCTGCAAGAGCACAGGGAAATAATGTTACAGCTTCCACATACTGTCTATATGACTGTCTGAGTTTAGAGTTACATACAGGAGGAACCCTCACACACCTCACCACAACTAGCATTTAGCATTTTAGCTAACAGCTACCTAAAACCTGGACCTCAGTGTGTTATAGGTGACTACCTAAGATTACAACTTTAGGATGAAATATAAAAACAAACAAATATAAAACCAAAGACTATGTTCAACAATATACACTCTTTTTTCTTTTTCTTATTTTTTTCTCTCTAGTTATACATTTAACTCAAAATATGACATCTTTTTAAATTATTGTTTGTCCAACAATGCACCAACTGTTATTATTTTCTTTTATGATGAGAAAAACAACTGTTACCTGAATTGAATATTTTCATAAATTACCTTTAACACTATTTAACAGGCCTAACATAACATAGCTGGCTAGTACATATCTATTGTAATAAATATCTCATTTTATGGTTTAAACATTCATGTTTCATATCATATCACACATATTTCATTTCACACACAATAACATAAAACAAAGCTGTAATTATATTTCTAAACCACAGTGTTTGAATAGAAACATTGATAAGAACAAAGATGCGGTTCATTAATCAAGAAGTGGGCTGTTTGAAGCCATATGTGATTGGCTCTGCCCCAGCTAGGCAGTGCTGTGGTTGGTGGATTGGGTTGATGTGGGCGGGGCAGGGCCTACCTGAGGGGTATCGCTCGATGACGGGCAGGTCGTCCAGCTGCAGGGTTGCGTTGCCTCCGCTGCGGGTGAACCGAACTATGTGGTACTTCCCGTCGTTGACAAACTTGGAGCTCTCCTCGATGTTGATGTCATCAGTACCAACATTAAACACTACTCTAATGTTGCCCTTATCCTGAGGAGGCAAAAACAGTGAGCACGCTATGTCAGCATAATGTAGAGTTTCATAATTAAAGGACGAGTACTGTTTGTCCTCTTCCTTTAAACTGTTTGTAATTGTATGCAAAAATTGCAAATATATCAAAAGCACCATTTTCACCAATTGTGTACTTACTATCTGCAGCTGGAGGTAGTCTCCCAGGCCAGACGCGCTGTCCACCCTGAGCAGAATGGCATGTTTCTGCTGGGTGCTGAACCCGAGGGCCAGACGGTCTGCCCTGGTGCTGGGGCGTTCATTGGGGGGCCACGTGTACACCACCATGCCCCCATCACGGCCAAAGATGTAAGTGGTCCCAGCTGGGCCAGACAGAGACAAAGATTTAAGGGCAGTGACACACGTACACTATGTCATGAACAGTAGTAGCTGTCATCAAAAGTTCCCCATCAGGCATCTATCTGGCTTTAGTTAGCCCTGCATTAGCACATATTCTGCCTATTCGTTCCCTAAGGTTTAATATACAATGGGCATATTAAACTTAAATGTCACATTCAGCTGGCTGCCACTTTTGCCTTCTGCAGGCTGAAAAAAAAGGAATAAAATTTGCATTTTCCAAACCACTCCTCAGCATCAGGCGGCAGGCAGGCAGTAATACGTGTGACTTGTACAATGGCTACATAATGGATATCTTGCCTCTCAAGCTGAGGATCATTTAGAATCTGAGGCTAGAAAGTGTCTAGAGGAAGTCATTGTGTTAAAGAATCGACCTTAGTGAAACCAAACCAGCTTTTTGAGTGGGTAGTAGAGAGTGCTTGTTCAGAATCAACAGTTGACACTGCCCCCATGTGGTGGCTCTGTTCAAATGCACCCAGCGGGGCATTGATACAGTGTAACTGCATTTACTTGGAGGTTTAGAACAGGCATTGTGGCACATAACAGAGGCAATCCTATGATCAGAGGAACTCAAACTGCTATTTACTGAGCATAACAACCTGGGTCAGACATTCTCATAAAATCATAAAATGATTCTATGATCAGGCAAAAAGGAAGCAAAATGCAAAGCCTTCCCATCTTGCACTCCCAGCTCTCTACATGAGAAATGTAAATGATTCTGTTTCATGTATAGCCTTCACAGGGCTGAGACATGAATCAAAGAGACTCACCATCATTGCACAGCGGTCCAGCATACGAGGTCATGCTGCAGTCACAGCTGAAGCCCTCCCACTGCTGCAGACAAACACCCTGATTGGAGCAGGAGTCTTCTTGACAGGTAGTACTGGGACCTGGAGAGAGAGAGAGCGGAGACGGAGAAAGAGAGAGAGAGAGAGCAGAGAGAGAGAGAGAGAGAGAGAGAGAGAGAGGGGGTGATGGGGGGGGGTCAGAGAAAGTTAGGAAAAGATGAATGAACGCGCACACCTTTTCTTGACTTTGTCTGGAGCCTAGTGTATTCACTACAATGTCAGAAAGGTGTGATCATACTCCTATTCAGACCTGTGTTTCCTTGAATCAGCAGTATGCAGTTCTGAAACCGCTTGCTAGACTGTTGTGCTGCAGTGGTGTTAATGGTACATGGTAGTGATTAGTAGTATTAGTAGAATTATTAGTGTGAATGTAGGTAGTATTATTGGTATTGGCAGACAGGTTCCTTTGCCTTTCCCTTACAGAAGATACTAGATTTGACAAATTAATTGATATTATAATGAATTGTTACTTGTGAAAAGAGCCAAAATGTGGGAAGCATGCAGGCGGTGGGGCTAGATTTGTGAGGCAAGGACAGGAGGAAGAGTTAAACATAAGAGGGCTGATTTATGTTTAAAGGACTGGCCTTCATCTCAATACTCTTTCCTCAGCAGTCTAGCACCATTCCCTCCTTGTCTCGTGCTGAAAGCACGTTGGAGGAGAATGTCAACGCGCTAACCTTCTCTTTCAATGCGTTTCCAGTACAAGGCACGGAGCAAAGGCTATTAAAGGATTCACAGATAGAGTATTGATATCCAACCAAGGTTAGGTTCAGAGTCAGTGGGAGGGGTTAGAGAGCATGCTGCTAGGCAACCCGGGTGGAGGAGATGTGGTCAAACTCAAAGCGGTGGGTGATGTCACTACTGTGATGTCACTACTGTGATGTCACTACGGTGGCCAGGAGAGGACAGGTCAGTGTCCGGTAACCTCTGACCGTTGACTTGGATCACTGGGATCCACACAAGACTGGGCACCACTGGGAAGTTGTAACACAGGCACACACATACACACGCACACTCACACTCACACACACACACACATTCTCCCATTCACCGACATGTGTCCCATGCACACACAAAGCGATATACCTTGCAAGTCAGCTTTCATCAATGCAACTTTTGTCAGCCAAACAAACAAAAAAGCAAACAAGCAAATAAAGTTACAGTAGATGGTTAGTCAAAGCACACAGATGCCAGTGAACTGCTGAACGAGAGCAGTGCGACAGAGGGAGTCATAAAATATATCAAAACAGAGTGAGAGAGGACACAATGTGCAGAATGATAAAACAGAGTGAGAGAGGACACAATGTGCAGAATGATAAAACAGAGTGAGAGAGGACACAATGTGCAGAATGATAAGAAGAGATGAAAAGAAAGAGAATACAATTCACAGCTAAAAGACCAAAAGCTGTGGTTAACGGGTTAACCTAATAAGAACAGAAAGGCTGATATAGGGACATGGGAGCAGGCCAGGGTTCCTACAGGGTTTTCAGTGTGTGTGCCTCACCTTCACAGCCTCTTTCTACTTGTCCCATGGTTGCCAAGGCATCAGCCAAAAGGTCAGGGAGACGGCCGTTCAGGTCAACTGTTGCTAGGCAACCCTGGAAGCCCTCACGGGAGTGGACCAGCTTAGGCAGGTCTCGGTACATCTCTTTGGACACGCCCCCAATGTAAAGGTCACCTATGGGGAAGCAGCACGATCACAATGCTTTATCTTAGTCAAATTGTATCAGTATACGTTGATACATGTATATTGTGTCAAAATCAGTTAGGTATGTGTATGCTTTGTGAATATGCGTACCAATGTGTATGTATTTTAAAGTGAGTATTATACTGTATATATAGCATGGTATCACTGTATACTCAATTATATTGCATGTACATGTATACATGTGCGTACCCTTGAGGTCGAGGTTCTTGGCTCCCATGGTGGTCTGCGTGGTGACCTTGGTGTCGATCTTGACGGTGTGGAGATTGTTGGTGTCTCGAGAAATGAGCACGTTGTGCCAGTGGTTGTCATTTAGAGGGGTGTTGGAATTTCCTTTTATCAGGTGGGCTCCGTTGCCCAGGTCAGAGATATAGTGGAGGTATCTAGACAGGAGGGGATAAGGACAGGAGAGGTCAGAGGTATAGGAGGTATCTAGACAGGAGGGGATAAGGACAGGAGAGGTCAGAGGTATAGGAGGTATCTAGACAGGAGGGAATAAGGACAGGAGAGGTCAGAGGTATAGGAGGTATCTAGACAGGAGGGAATAAGGACAGGAGAGGTCAGAGGTATAGGAGGTATCTAGACAGGAGGGGATAAGGACAGGAGAGGTCAGAGATATAGTGGAGGTATCTAGACAGGAGGGGATAAGGACAGGAGAGGTCAGAGGTATAGGAGGTATCTAGACAGGAGGGAATAAGGACAGGAGAGGTCAGAGGTATAGGAGGTATCTAGACAGGAGGGGATAAGGACAGGAGAGGTCAGAGGTATAGGAGGTATCTAGACACGAGGGAATAAGGACAGGAGAGGTCAGAGGTATAGGAGGTATGTAGACAGGAGGGGATAAGGACAGGAGAGGTCAGAGGTATAGTGGATGTATTTAGACGGGAGGGGATAAGGACAGGAGAGGTCAGAGGTATAGTGGAGGTATCTAGATGGGACAGGAGAGGAGGAGGGATTAATCAAATGAGGAGGCAAAGGTATTACACCAATGAATTGTATTCATGGTGGAAAACAACTTGGGACCATGTGCTTTGAGGTATTTTAATTTTCCCTGCAAAAACCTCATTTCGGGAATTGAAAAAGCTGCTTGACCAGTGCATTTTTGAAAATGTCTCATATCAGTTTGTTTGATTGATTGGATTCTTCTCAGTCATTAGACATTTCCTGTACATCAGGGACTATGTCAATTGCAATTTACAGTAACAAATGGCAAAATTGGATATACAAAGTATATATATAGTATAGTATAGTAAGTATATATATAGTCTATATTTGTATTTTTCATTTCATTTTTATTTTATCTCTGATGTGAAGCAGATTGCACTTTTTAGGCCTTCAAACTCACAGAGCCATTGTGACATCATCAGCATCCCTTCCCTGTTTCCCACTGATGATGTCTTTGATGATGTCACTTGGGGGACATCACTGATGACATCACAATTGTTCGAGTGACATCCACCCTATCAGTCTAATCGGAGAGCTGTCTGTCTGTTTGTCCGGCCGGAGTTGGCGCACCGTTGCTCCGATCACCTCAAAAATTTGCCAAAACACTTTTTCAAGGGTTTGAATGAATCTGGGGGGGAAAGGAAAAACATCTGCCCACGGGGGTCACTACAGCCATATTTTACTGTTTTAGGCCTTCACACTCACAGAGCCATTGTACCCCTCATCAGCATCCCTTCCCTGCTTCACACCGATGATGTCACCGATGATGAAATCATCCCAATTGCTTGAGTGACATCACTGATGACATCACAATTGCTCGAGCGATATCACCCTATCAGCCTAATCTTATCTTTCTTCATCTTGCACTGGTAGGCAATTGGAGAGCAGCTGTCTGTTTGTCCGGATGGAGTTGGCACACCATTGCTCCGATTGCCTCCCAAATTTGCCTAAAATACTTTTCAGGGTTCTGGTAATGAATCTGGTGCAAAAAAACTGAAAAGAATCCGCCCACGGGGGGCACTACAGCGATATTTTACTGTTTTTTAGGCCTTCTACAACGCCCGGGGACCATCTTCAAATGTTGCCATCACTGGTCAGATGACGATCTTCTGCATGTTTTTAGTGGGGGTCCATACCGATGTTGTATGGAGGAACCCCAGGGGAGCACGGGGAGAACATGCAAACTCCACACACAGAAGGGCCCTTTTGGCGAGATAGCCCACCTGGGCCGTAGGCCCTGAAGACAGCCTCAGTGCCGACAGCGTCCCAGGCAGGAATCGAACTCAGGACCTTCTAGCTGTGACACTGTGCTCCCAAGCTGCTTAGGAACCTACAAGCAGGTCCTGACAGTACTCTCAAGAACGGCACTCAGATGGCGGTGGTGCAGATGATGGACAAGGTGGTTGAATATGAGACTTCTGTACGGACAAACAAGGTGAAAGGATCTTCCTGCCAAGATTTCCCCACCATGACAAAACTAATGAGCTTCCCTTCACCTTTGTCAGACGGCAGTTCCCAATCAGATTGGCTTTCTCTGTTACCATCAACAAAGGTCAAGGGCAAGAGAATGACCGAGGTGGCATCTATCTACCTCAGCCAGAGTTTACTCATGGCCAGCTCTACACAGCCTTCTCCAGGGGAAAGCCAGCCAGTAGCATGAAAGTACTTATTGAAGGTGATGAGGAGGGAATAACAGACAACATCGTCTATAAGGAGCTGATGTAATCCTGTACGCCTATGGCGCATCGTCTCCAGAGTTTCCACCCTAGAAATCGAGCGCACGCAGCGCGCACGATTTCTAGTATATATGTACAGTATATACTAGGGGTGTCACGATACACTCAGTTCACGATACGATACGATACACGATATTGGGTTCACGATAACGATACGATACGATATTTTAACAATATTTTTTTGCAATCGATTTGTAAGTTGAGGGGGCATCCTCCACGCTAATTTGAGAAATTTCACCATTTTCATCCTCCGTGTCTGTAACGTCCCTCGTCTGTTCAAACAAAGCAATGGAAAGGAGATACATATTGTCACATTTTGATATCGTGATATATTGTGGGACGATATATTGTGACATCCCTAGTATATATATATATATATATATGTATTGTATATATATTCTGTATATATATATATACCGTAATTCTTCCAATAAGCGCCTGTACTCTAATTCCCGCCGGGTCTTCCCTTTACCGCCGGGTCCAAATTGATTTAGCATAATAAGCGCCTGACTCATTTTCCCGCCGGGGCGTTTTTTACAATAAATACGGTATTTTGCACTGTATGTTTTTGTGTTGACTAAATTCAGTCACTTACGGTAATGACGTTGTTTTGGAGGAAGTCAGGCGGAAGTTTCATCCTGTCAGACAGTTTTATATTTTATTTATACATGCTGTAACCGACATGTTTCAAGTATGCATACCGCATTGTTTAATGCTACGGATTCCTGTAGGCAACGTGCTGAGACACTGTCTAACCAGGAGCAGTGGGCAACTTACGCTAACGTAGCTCAGTTGTGCCTTGTAAAAGTGCATTTCTCTCAGCGGAACAGCGATCATAAATGTAGTATGGATTATACCCATTATACTGGACATGTATTGGAAACTTGGCGTCTACCTACTATTTGGTAAGTCTCCTTGTTTTGTCTAACGCTAGTGCTGCAGTGCTGTTTGTTTGGTTGGCGTTAGCTCGGTAGCTAGTTACGTTAGCGTGCCTTCTATGTTGCTTTGCTGGGAGTGTCTGGCAAGCGAGACTAATAACGTTGCTATGACTTCTTTCCAATGAAACACAAACAACTGAATGTGTGAGCAGTAGGCTAATGTTACTTGTTTAAAATATGGTATGGCTGCTTGGCAGAGGAAGAAGAGGAGAGCAATGAACTGATACAGTAGTTGGATGATGATGATGATGATGGCAATGAAGATGAAGGCTATCAATTGTTTTCGTTCATTCCAGTCCGTTGTACAATACTAGGCATGTTCAAAACTGCCTGTACCTACCCTCTTGTGTGTACTAAGTACTATCTCACTGGGTTAAACTGCCTGTACCTAGCCTCTTGTGTGTACTAAGTACTATCTCACTGGTTTAAATAAGCAATTTGATACTTTCCATTTTTGCTGAGCAGGCATTTCTGTTCAAAAAATAATAATCGCCTGGCTCAATTATGCCAAAATGAAAATAACCGCCTGACTCTAATTGCCGCCTGTCTTCCTTTTACTGCCCGGG
Organism: Poromitra crassiceps; assembly: GCF_964638095.1. NCBI lineage: Eukaryota > Metazoa > Chordata > Actinopteri > Beryciformes > Melamphaidae > Poromitra > Poromitra crassiceps. Next base: position 22,671,147 of record NC_139626.1, read on the forward strand.
TCCAAATTGATTTAGCATAATAAGCGCCCGGGCTCTTATTGGCAGAATTACGGTATATACACATAGGGAGAAAGAGAGAGAGAGAGAGAGAGAGAGAGAGAGAGAGAGAGAGAGAGAGAGAGAGAGAGAGAGAGAGAGAGAGAGAAAGAGAGAGAGAGAGAGAGAGAGAGACTGCTTGATTGATAGATATTGCGATTACATCCTACACACTGTACATTGTCTAGCTCACCCTTTGACCAGCTCTACCACTATGAAGTCATTGCCATCTCCCCTGTTGTAGAGGACGAGTCCATCGGGCGAGGTGGTCTTGAACTGCAGGAAGAGGTGCATGGAGTAGTAGGCCTGCAGCGTGGGCAGCGTCACGAAGCTGGAGCGCGAGCGGAAGGTGACGGGGTCGGCCACGATGCTCTTGTAGCCGATGACGGCGTTGAGCTCACAGTAGTCAATGTCGCCGTTCTTACACAGGTCGATGTAGGGCATGCCGTTCAGCGTCAGGCCCTGCAGGTGGCCTATGAAGTTTGAGGGCACGGCGGGCATGAAGCGCTTCTCCGTCACAATACCCGTCTCCACATTGTGGAACTCCAGCTGGGTGTGGTCGCCCGCCATCTGACCTGGTGGCGGGGGCAAAGCTCAGAGGTTAGAGCTAGAGAGGTCCCACCTGGAACTACGCTAATAATAATGCTAATACTATTAGAACTAATACAAACACAAATAGTATAACTACGACTAAAGGCCCAAACACACTGACAACGTCTGACGTGCACTTTTTGAAGTCCACCATGTTGTTTTAAATGACCAAACATGCACCGCCTCAAACTGCCTTGATGTAGCTACGCCCAACTAGTTTCCATTTTGGAGGGTCAAATGAGGACCTAGTGAGCGAAGTTTTTTTTTTTTATGCAGCCTCTTTCAGGTCCTGCCTGTCTCATGCCCATGCTCCCCAAACAAATCTACATCAGTTTAAAGGGATAAACCACTTTTTTGGAAGTTTAGCTCATTTGCCACATCCCCCCACATAACCAAGATACACCATGCCTTACCGGCACTGTCCGCTCAGTTTACAGTGAGCTACAGTCGTGAAGTTAGTAATTATCGCCATAGAATGGAGGCTAATGGTACAGCTGTTAAAAATCTGCCAAAACACACACCTCACGGCGCCAAAATACATGTTGTGCTTCGGGTACTCACCACACAATGAAATATTAATTAATCGGTATTTTTGGAAGGAAAAGAGGTAGCCGGCACTACTTTCCAAACATTGCCGCCGACCTCTTTTCCTTCCAAAAAGACAGATTATGTGCATTTTGGATTAATATTTCATTGTGTGGTGAGTACCCGAAGCACAACATGTATTTTGGTGCCGTGAGATGTGTGTTTTGGCAGATTTTTAACAGCTGTACCATTAGCCTCCATTCTATGGCGATAATTACTAACTTCACGACTGTAGCTCACTGTAAACTGAGCGGACGGTGCCGGTAAGGCATGGTGTATCTTGGTTAGGTGGGGGGGATGTGGCAAATGAGCTAAACTCCCCAAAAAGTGGTGTATCCCTTTAAAATATAGCAAACATGTAAAATATAACTTACACTATAGCAAGAGTCTGAACGAAGTGAGTATACTCTTCTAAACACATCAGCTAGCAAAATATATATTTCCCTGCATGACATGATGAGATTAGTTTGGGGACAGTTTGGACAGACTGTGGATTGGTTAATTTTCTCCCGCAGCACTGCTCTGTGTGTGTGTGTGTGTGTATGTGTGTGTGTGTGTGTGTGTGCGTGCGTGTGTGTGTGTGCGTGTGTGCGTGCGTGTGTGTGTGTGTGTGTGTGTGTGTGTGCGTGCGCGTGTGCGTGTGTGTTTCTGTGTTTCTGTGCCTGACAGATTCCAACAGCCTCTGACTGACAGGGACCTCAAAATTACTGGGAGGGATAACAACTTTTTATTCATTGAGAGTAATTGAAATTTGCATCCAGAGAAATATATTAATTGAAATATAAGTATGAACAAATGTAGTGATTTGTTTCTATTTTCCGGGTTGTTTTGTTATAAAAGCAGCCTAACCATGCAGACAGTGTAGTCTCCCCCTGCCTACTCCATTTCATTCTATAACTATAGTCATAATCATAATCATCACAATTCAGGGTGATTATTTGAACATCTCTTTTCTATACATAGAAATGGCATAGAATTATTTTCACTCATGTAAAAGATATATCCCATAATTTACTGTGCATTCAACTTTGCCTGATAATTGAATAACGAGCAAGCAAGTCATTATATAAAAACATGGGTTTCCAATACAGAATGCTAAGCAGAAGTCAATACACAGTCGGAACGGACCAAGACCTGGGTCGGCTTGAGATAACTTTGTGGTGACAAGCTATGGGGTGGATGTTAGGTTGCTATGGTTACCTTCGACAGGTTGAAGGTCGTCCACGGTGAGTTTGAGGCTCTTGCCACGCCGGACCACTCTCACCGTGTGCCACTCATTATCATTGAGGCCTACCCCCGCAAAGATGGTCTCTGGGCCTTTACCTACACATAGCCCAGTGCACCATTAACATATGCAGGGAGAGAGAGAGAGAGAGAGAGAGAGAGAGAGAGAGAGAGAGAGAGAGAGAGAGAGAGAGAGAGAGAGAGAGAGAGAGAGACACACATAGAGGCAGCCAGGCAGGTATAATTAAGATGCAAAGACAGAGAGAGAGGAAATGGGGAAGATAGCAAAAGGGAGGAGGGGTCACAGGCGTCCTGGGGAGACAAGCACCTCCTTGTCAACACTCTTTCTCCACAGATACACTGGCAACAAGACAGATGCCATGACAGAGACACAGAGACAGACAGAGACAGACAGAGACAGACAGAGACAGACAGAGACACAGCGACACAGAGACAGACAGAGACAGACAGAGACAGACAGAAGGATATATGGAAGCCATGAGTGCCTATATGATGGAGATTGTGAGTCACACCAGGCCCACGCCAAGACAATCCATCTGTGGACGGGATAAGTCACATGACAACCAACCTACTGTGCACACAGACACCACACCCCCTCCTCAATCCACACCCTTCGCTCCTAAAAACCCATACACACACAACACACTGGGCATATGGGCTTACAATGTCTTTCCTCTTCCCAAACAGCGCAATCCTCTACTAAGCCACATGGTGGCACCAAATACACAGCGCAGCGGCACCGGAGCTCTCCGTGGTGCTGAATTGCAGCAGAATGAGAGAAGCTGAGCTGTTGACTGCACACATTTGGCAACCTGCCTCTTCCCAAAACCTTGCTGCCCCCCCCCACCCGCTACACCCCAAGGGTTAAACACCCCATGAACCCCAACTATGACCCCCCCCCTCCCCCCACTCACACACACACGCACGGCGCACGCACACACACACACACACACACACACACACTTCCACTGCCTTCAAGCCCATGCTCATTGGAAGCAATGGCAGGAGTGTGACCTATAGGAGGTAATGACAGGCAGGGGGGAAGGGGCAAACTGTTCAAACATGGACACATGCCTACACTACTCACGCAGACACACACACACACACACACACACACACACACACACACACACACACACACACACACACACACACACACAGGCAGGCAAGGAAATAGATATGTGTGTGTGTGTGTGTGTGTGTGTGTGTGTGTGTGTGTGTGTGTGTGTGTGTGTGTGTGTGTGTGTGTGTGTGTGTGTGCGCGTGTGTGTGTGTGTGTGTGTGTGTGTGTGTGTAAGTGTGCGCACAGCCAAAAGAGTGCATTGAGTGTTCAGAGAGGACATAGGGGTCCCCTGAGGAGACTCAGCTGTGCTCTGGGCATGAGCATCTCATCCTGTTACCATGGATCGCTGCCTGGCACTGAGCAAATATGAGAGAGAAAATATGTGCATGTGTGTTTGTATATGTGTGTGTGTGTGTGTGTGTGTGTGTGTGTGTGTGTGTGTGTGTGTGTGTGTGTGTGTGTGTGTGTGTGTGTGTGTGCGCGCGCGCGTTTTGATGTCTGTGTGTTTTTGCATAACGTAACTGAACACTGAAAGAAACAGGCTGATTTGAAAATGAGGCAGTGATCCATGTCAACCTGGGAACAGGCAGAGGCACACACACACACGGCCGTACACGCACACACACACACGGCCGTGCACGCACACACACACACACACACACACACACACACGGGA
>NC_139626.1:22677842-22680342 GCF_964638095.1 Poromitra crassiceps
CACTCCACGCCCTGGGGACGCACACATCGACACACCCTGCACTCATATACACACACTGCTGAGAAGACACACACTCTCCTTTGTCATAGGGCCTCAAACTGGACCGTGTAACAGCAGTGCTGCAGACTAACAATACTGATTTCTTCAACTTGGTTTAAAGAGTTAAGCTTAATTTATACTTATTAGAAAGTGTCGCTCAGCACATGGTCGCAGACGAAAAATAAAGTGTCGCTCATGTTGCTGCATTTATGCTTCTCTCCTCAGCTCAACGGTCACGTGACGCTATAGACAGAGGGAGGCAGAGAACTAGTGCAGACAGCCAAGAGATGGAATGCTGTCAGTGAACCCACGTCAGAGGCAAGATGTAACTGCAGCCGCATATAACGACACACAACCACACAATCACCTCCTCTCTCTCTGGGAAGTTGGTCACGGTGTTCTTTGTGATTTTCGCGAAGTCATACATCAAGGACATGCTGATACAAATAGCGGAGATACATTCATTCATTTCATTTCAGCGAAAACTAAAACAAGGAAGTAAAGCGCGTGCCCGTCTATATAGCCAATCACACTTGCGCGACATTATGTGACGTAGTCAGCGACACTAGACATGTCACTAGGTACGTAGCAGACACTGCTCGCCGACACTTGAAAGTGTCGACTCAAGTCTTCATTTCTGTCGGCGACCGTTTCAAAAGTGTCGGCAGACGAAGCATAAATTGGGCTTTACAGTGACATCTGGATCTATATGACACAGTCTGGTGAAACGGCTAACAAGTAGGCAACCGTGAAATCGCACAAATCAAGATAAAAGGTTACGGTTGTTTTGTAAAAAAAAAAGATACATATATACGTGTGTGTATGTATATATAGGACGAATCAGCGTGATGTCACTGCCACCCAAAAATGCGTAACCCCGCAGCAGTTAACTAGTATGAGTTGTGCCAAACAAACGTTAATATCTCAAAAACTATACATCACATCGCTTATATTTTGACATTCTGAGTGAGAGCAGAATTAGCTCAAGAGTCTGATGTATATATGTGTTAAATTTGTGTGAACTGTCGCAGTTTTTAAATTGTAAACAGAGTCAGCCGGCTAGAGTCAGACGCTCAAACTCAGGCTTCATAGGGTATATATGTATATACTTGCGTAATATTGGGGAAGATTTTTTTTTAATATACGTATATATATATATATATATATATATACGTATATATATATATATATATATATATATATATATATATATATATATATATATATATATATATATATATATATATATATATATATATATATATAACAAATAGTTTTATGATGACTAAATACTAATAATTTGTTAGCAAACTACTGTAAGCTTGTTCAGGGCAAACCTAGCTTGTTCACCAACTTTCATGGCGATTTTCTCTGAATGTTGCTGTTAGGAGTACGAACATTCAAATAGCATATCTTCAGCTATTTTCAGATGTCAATGTATGACACTTCATTTGAAAGCTTACAATCTGCACTTCATAATCTGTAAAAGATTGGCCTTGTTACTTGTTGTTCCCAAAACACCAGGCCCTGTCACATATGTGGAATTTATATATGGGCTATAAGGAGAGTGGTGGGTCCCAGCATGAGCAGTGTGGTGATTGGCTGCTCTAGCTTGAGCGACAGTCTCAGTCACCAATCAAAGGGAGGAGGAGTCTGAGATGGGTATGCGTGTCAGTCTGTCTGATGACATCTGACACATCCCATCATTTAGTCGCCCATGCAGAGCAGCAAACTCACGGTAGCCATGATGCCTCGGTGTGTCGTGTGGCGTCAACCACAGTAAAGACGTGGCTGCAAACAACCAGAGACCAACGCATGCACCCCTCTGTGACTCTGTGTGTGTGTGTGTGTGTGTGTGTGTGTGTGTGTGTGTGTGTGTGTGTGTGTGTGTGTGAGAGCGAGAGAGAGAGAGAGAGAGAGAGAGAGAGAGAGAGTGAGAGTATGCTTGAGAAAGTATGTGTGATTGTAACAGGCCGAGGAGTTGAAATAAGAAAGATAAATGTAAGAGAACGAGGTGTGTGTGCGTGTGTGTGTGTAGGTGTGTGTGTGTGTGTGTGTGTGTGTGTGTGTGTGTGTGTGTGTGTGTGTGTGTGTGTGTGTGTGTGTGTGTTGAAGGCGTTAGGGATGCACAGGTCATCTGGGAGTGAGCAGAGAATGCAGCCTGAGGCTTGACCCTCTGTTCAACACAACAACAGACAATAGCAATAACGTGTGTGTGTGTGTGTGTGTGTGTGTGTGTGTGTGTGTGTGTGTGTGTGTGTGTGTGTGTGTGTATGTGTGTGTTGGAATATAAGCTATAATGACATTATCCTGGCAGTCTCAATGCTAAAGGTGCTGGTGAAACAAATGTCTTGAATAAACCAGTCCAGGAAAATGTCCATTATCTATGGTGGTGTCTCAGTTTATTTTCTAGGCATAATATATTATTAATCAACATTTAATGACGTTTCTGTAACCGAGC
>NC_139626.1:22682842-22687842 GCF_964638095.1 Poromitra crassiceps
ACACCTTTCAGACTGTGTGTGTGTAACAACATCTCTTCTCTTCACCTTGTCTGACTCCATCTCACTTCTTTGAACAGTGCAGTATCAGTTTCTCCAATCGTGCCTACTTTACACTTCTGCCTCGGTCTGAAGTCATACCTTTTCTCCCCCAACCCTGCCTCTCTCTCTCTCTCTCTCTCTCTCTCTCTCTCTCTGTCAGCCTTCCACTCCCATCTCTCCTTCCTCCTCGTCTCCCCACCTGCTGTCATAAGGTGGTTCCAGCCTAGTGGTTCCACCCTTCTCCACGCTTCCTCTCTCCCATCGATTCCCAATGTCTGTAGCAGTCAATAGCAGTCCTCTGCTCCTGTCCGCAGCTCTGCTTCTGCCCACCTCCCCTCTGTCACCTCTGTCGCTCCTCCTCTCTCCCCGCCTCCACCTCCCTTCCCTCGCTTTTAGAAAATAAGGAGACATGCAGACAGTTCCAAAATATGCACCGTTTTATTTCTTATTTGATCTTTTTTTCCTTTTCTTTTTTCTTCTCGTCTTAACATCGTCTCCCACCTCCCCATCAGTTGTTTCCTCTCCTCCAACTCCTGTCCTCTTTTCATTCTCACCTTCCCATTCACCTCCATCCCCGGGGATAGAGAGAGTAAAACCCACCTGAACCCACATTAGCCACCTTTTTATTGCTGGAATACAGTGTAGGCTACACAGCGTTTTAGTCTGACAGAAAAATGGATAATGGGGGGGGGGGGGGGGGGGGGGTTTTATTGCCCCGTCACACAAAATGACCAGATCATCACCACATCTTTAGGGGGTTGATAGGGTTTTTGATCAATACCAATGACTGAGTGATTTCTGGCTTTCAAATCTGTTGTTTGGTTCAGACTCCACCACTAGTGCCAATACACCACTTTGCCAAAAGGCAAATGACAAAGCAGTATTTTGCATTATTGCATTACGGGCTACAACCTTCCCCCCCACCCCACTCCACCCTCTCTGACCTCCCGCCCTGTGTGTGTTTTTCCATTACTCACCTCTCTCACAGGAGCGTCCCAGGTAACCGGTGCCGGAGCAGTCGCAGACGTATCGGTTCCAGCCCTCCCTGCAGGTGGCGCTGTGTTGGCAGGGATTGGACAGGCACTGTTTGGGCGCCTCCCTGGAGCACGAGGGCTTCACCCCCACCGCCCGCTGGGCCTCAGCCAGCCGGCGGATGTCTTTGCTCTGGCCGTCCACAAATAGGTCTCTGACGCAGCCCACGTAGCCGTAGTTCAACAGAGCTGTCCACACCTGAGGAGGGGGTCGCAGCAGTGTTACTTACATGCACAGTAATTAGACAAGAAGTTGATTTACATTTTCAACTAAATTCACATTCAGATAGTGTTTTTAGTAGTTTATTTGAGACATAGTGAACGACTGCAACCACCAACTATTTTTTGCTATGAAAGAAAAGAAAGAAGGGAACTATATTTTTTCAGCCTTTTCAGACACTTTTTTAATTTACTCCTTTAGTTTATGTTTATGTTAATGTTTATTTATATGGACAACACACATTCATCAACATTTCTGTAAATGTGCCAGTGCCAGTGTTTGCCAGCTGGCAAAAAATTCAACTGCAGTCCTTTGGCAAGATGTTTTGAAATCTACTACTTATGCATTCCTTTAATTGTTGTGTGTGTGGAAAAACCCAAATTGGGTTGTTTGTGTTGGAATGAAAATGTTGAGACAGTTAACATTCCTTGCATTTCTCCTGTGACAAACCCAGATATTATTATCTGGATATTATTGTTATTTATTTGCCGTTTCCATCAAGACTCTTAGCTTCTGGCTGGCAGTGGTTAGCATGTGGCTGTTGAACATTTCTTGCACTTTACTTCAAACTGAGCACACATTTTTGATAACATTCTAATCAGTGGTATTTTTGCTTTCTATACTTTCCCACACCGACTAGAAACAGGACATTTTACCAAAGCTTGTTGAGCAAACTCATAATATATGGTATATCTCATAGATAAAGGCAGACACACATCAACAGCAACACATACTGTATATTATGCGCACACATACATACATACATACATACATACATACATACATACATAGACATACACACACCTCGGTAGGGAATATGAGTCCGGCGCGGTCTTCAGGTAGTCCTCCGAGGTACAGAGTGTCATCCAGGTCCAGGATCTCACTGTCTCCTGGAGCTGTGTACGCTGTTCGCACACTGTTCACTGAGATGGTCCCTGGATACACCACAACATGACATCAGTGCTTAACAACTTCAGCAATTATTATTATTATCTTCAACAGGAACATCTTCACCAGTATAATCATCATCATCATCATCATCATTGCCAGTCAGTGCAGCCTAATTTAAAGCATTGACTGTATACAAAAATATGGACGACGCGTCTCCGCTTCCTACCGGTATGCTTGCTTGTGACATCATTTGCAACTGGAGTCTGTGCAGTAGAGTCGGGCTGAGCCCCCTCAGCCAAGCGTCTGACGCAGGTTTTAGAATGGCTGTCACAGCTGTCAATCAGCCGTTTTTATATCGTCAAATAACGATTTAAAAACAAACTTATCCGAAAAATGAGCACTTGAACATACATCAGCGTGATAAGCAGTACATAAAATGGCAGAAACCATCTTTGGGAAAAATGTATTTGACGTGTACTTTGATTATTTAGTTTGGCTCATGGCCCATCCGCTAACATGGAGGGGGAGGAGTTAAGAGCTATACAGCAGCCAGCCACAAGGGGGCAATCGAGATGTTTTGGCTTCACTTTTGAGGAGCTGTCATGACATTTTTCTAAGTAGTGCAGCCATTTCTATAAGTGACTATCTGGACGAGATTTAGGGTAGGCCCCTCCCCCCTAGTTCAAACATACAAGGAAGTGAAAGTGGAGTCAGAAGGTCCCGCGGCTCCAAGCCAGTGAAAGACAAATGCACACACACACGCACGCACACACGTCCGTGCACGGGTTCAACCTGCAAAACCTGCTTACTTTTTTATACAGTCTATGGTTTAAAGAAGCTACATGTAACATAGCCTATAATGTATTAAACATTGTGTGCCACTGTGTCCAGGTTCCAGGAGGTCTGCTGTATGTTACTCCCTTTGTGCCACAAAACAGGATGTGGGCATTACAAATGGAGCTAAAGCTTTCAGAGTTTCTTGCAATGATGGTGGATAACCTCGCAAGCAAGCTGGATTATCTCACGAGATAAAAAATCCCGCGGTTTGGTTTGTGAAAACAATAGCGCCCCCATCTGGCAATGTCAGGTTAGATGGTGGAGTGAGTGAAAGGCCTATGAGATATCAAAGGCCATCACTTCCAACATGTTTATCCTCTCCAGCAGGGCCGTCGCAGGGAGGGTGCGAGGCCCTGTTCCAACTTGACGTCCGAGGCCCTGCTCATTGACATGCACACGCATGAATCACGCAAACAGACTGAAAACAAAATATCATATATATGACTTTACAGCACTGGAAATAATATTTTAATTTGAAAGGATCGATGTTGCATTTTTGCAAGATACAGACAATGATCGAAAACACTTGCACAATAATAAGGGAAAGACATTGTAACTTCTTGAGTGCAACTTCCATTGCAAGACATGTGTTCCGTGTTTATCTTTTTAACCTTGCGCGTAATCAACAGCACTTTCCAGTCCATTTGAGTCGGAGGATGTTGTACCTGTTCGGATAAATGAAAGAAGCAGCGGTCGATTGTGGAAAAGAAGCGGGGAGCAGCCGAGTTTTATCCTCAGTGCGTTTGGCAAAGACTTGACTCTGAATCTGATACCAGAGACCAGCTTTATAGCGGCGTCCTTCACTATACAGCACGTCAGAGCCAGAGATCTTGGTAGTTTACGCAGCACTTCAGGTGCCCAACCTTTTCCCGGACGCGGATCTTTGGCAGATAATCAACCAGACAGAGGAGACTGAAGGGCATCTGAGAGGGCGCTTTTACTCGGGGAACGTGGACCAGTCAGAACTCCGTGGTCACCATCAGCCAGTGCTCTGGCATCCTTGGATCCTTCATGACGGATGAGGAAAGTATCTCATTGAGCCCAAACTGTGCGGCCCAGGGCCGGGCTCGGCCCAACAGCTGCATGTCATCAGGAGGAGGACATTCAGCAGAAGTCACGTCATTCCCGTTCCGTTTGATCACACGGCGGGGGAGAGCCGAGCGGCCAAAGACGATGACGGGGGAAAGTTTAATGCACGGCGACGCACAACGCTTTGTATCTGCACGACTCAGAGACCCTAGTAGTGACACACAGGATCCCAGGATCCAGGATTTAATTTTAGAAGCTTGTTCGTTAAAGAACTAACAGAAATAAAAAATTGTACAGTAGTAAAAAGAAAAGAAAAAGGATTGCAGGCCAGGCAAGGCACTATGTGGTCGCACAGTCTGTGCGATGGTTCCGCTCTTCAGTACAGTGAAATAGAAAACAAATCTGATGCCATGGAGGGGAGGACAATGCAGCAAGAGTAACACTAGAGGCTACCAATGTCTTGAACACTGTCTCACTTTTTATGCCAGCAACATATCACATGAATTTGACAATAATGAAGTTTAAAAATGGTCCATGTATCAGCTTTAAAATGACACTCAATAGCTTCAATAGCTATAGTTTGAATTGAATAACGATGGAAGGGAGATGACAGCTAAATGGCCTTGCTACTGTGCCCACAACCCTTAAATATCATCACTCCTACTCATTACCGCCTCCTCCTCATCCGTGTGGGCGAGCAATGGAGGTGACAGAGCTGCGAGTGTACGTACCTGAGCGTCCGTCCCTCTGGAAGTCTACATGGTACCACTCCCCGTCGTTGACCTTCCTGTCGATGGCTTTGGTCTTGGTGGTTCCCGAGCCCATGTCCAGCAGCAAGTACAGGTGACCGTCCAACATCTCAATGGCGAAGAAATCCACCTGCAACTCCAACAAGTTGAGGCACAGAGTCAGTATCACACAGAAGATAGGGTTGTTGATAACTAGCAATAAAG